>NW_021636856.1:0-62569 GCF_004799145.2 Neltuma alba
TTAAAAGAATATCTTTATTTTTTATTCTTATACTATTAAGTGATGAGCACCCAATGCAAATCCTATCCAGTATCCAACAACCAAACCCTTCCAACTGAGTCTGAAATCCATTGCCAAACTCCCACCCGCCACTTTAGAGCGGACTGATTTGGAGAGCACTTGCGGTATCTGGTGAGTCTAGATTTGATATTTTAAATAAAAATTATTTTTTAAAAAAAAATAGTTAAAAATTATCTTTATTTTTAATTTACACAATTAAAATAATTATTTTAAAAAAATCTAAATGTCTATGTCAGATTTGGACGATCTAGATCTGATAAATTTGTGGTACATATTACTTAAGCATCCTAACTCTTTTCTCTTATACGAAACCCTAAATATAGAAAACGTTTCCCTTAATATCAGTATGGAACAAGAAGCCCTTATTATATTCCTCCAATCCTTAATATAGGACCTAATTGTTAAGTTAATTTTGGTCTAAATATAATACTTATTTTTTATATTTATCAGTTTTTCCTAAATTACTCATATAGACATTCTCTCAACCATAATCAGGTAAGTGAGGTAGAGAAGATATTAAGAAAAATGATTATAATGTTTTAAGAAAAACATGTCATATTTCTTATAATTAACTAACTTATCTATCTTTCTTAATCTAATTAAATTAGTTAAATAGGTCTTATATTAAGGATCGGAGGAATACTAGATATGGTTAGCTACGATTAAATGTCTGAATATTAATATGCATTTAAGCAACATCCAGAGAGATTAAGAACTTCATATAGGGTAGAAATTAAGCTAATTTGTATTAAAAATCTACTAGAGTTAAATACATATAGATTGAGGACAATGATCATTTATATAGGCAAACCATAACCTAACAAACTAACCCTAAAATCTCATCAGATCTAATCTAATCCTAATATCTTAGATTTATTCTTTTAAGATATGATAATATATATAATATTCAAACATAATTTATCCTAATATAATTCTAAATTACTAGATGATTAATAAAACAAAATGCTAATTAATTAATCTTTGAGTCTTTGACCAAGAACGCATGTAAAGCATCGACTTCCACAATCGTAAATATTTCACCTGAACTTGACGTCCAAAATTTCAACTCGATCGTTCTGAAGTATGGCTCAGCTAATAGCGTGGATTACCTGCTGCATTTTTCCCTTTTCAATTTTTCACTCTCTAATCATTTCGTGCCTAATTAAATATCAGTACGATGGCATGTTTTGTCATCTACAAAACGAACACTCTCCCAGACAGTAAAATGAATAAGAACTATTGCCAATAATTAATGGAATCCGCACGAACTTTTGTGTAACGATGGTTCTAATTAAAGAGATAAAATGATGATTACGAAGAGGCTAAGATTCATCACTGATAAAAGAAACAGTGCACACAGTTGTAAAATATTTATATTTATTTGGATTCATCAGTTTTCACTTCAATTCCCAACTAGTGATAGTGCTTTGTCAGACTGGGGAAAAACTATAGGTTCTTATTAAAAGAGGACAATTGCCAGTAGACGTACAATTATTTGATTTGTACTAAATTCAGAGGACTATATGCTGCCACGGCTGCCACACGAAGTGATTCTCACGGAGGAACTCTGAACCTGTCTAAAATAAAATAATAAAAAATTATTCGTGAGTTCTTATAATTTATTTTAATTTTAAATCAGATTTCTATAGTTTTTTTTTTTTTAAATCGGATCCTTACACTTTGATTTGTTAAACCCATCAATCCTTAAGGGTCAATACTGTTATAGCACTATTAAGTTTTGACGATGTGGCTAATAATATGCTTTCATGGCCAGTTAACATGTTAAAAATATAATATTAAAATTATTTTAGTTGTAAAATTTTCAGGTAAACATGGAAAGAAATCAAGGGTTATTGTTTCTAGGTCTTCAGTTTTCGACTCCCGCCGCGGAATTCCTTGCTTTCAATTGCAATCATGATACAAGGAAATTACTCTTAAAATTCACGGTGCTATATGTCATCAAGTACCACTCGACCATTCTTATATCTTAATCTACCATTTATTGCAATATTTTTGTTTCTCTTCTTTAATTTTCTTGCAATGAGAGTTTTATTTTTCTAGTGGATCTTAACTGACTTTCTAAAACTTCTGATATAAACGCGATAGCTCCCATACTATTTAGCATATCCTATACTATCGAGCTTAAGTCCTTAACTGGTTAGCAATTGAAGATTAAAAAAAGTAAATCATGGTAAGAAATTGAAATTGTCAAAACTTGTATTGAAGAGGATGATGTCCCAACTTAACTGCATGTTGAATACAATTTAATGGTGAAAACAGTAATCATATGTAAATCAACAATTGAAGAGGAAAATTAAACAGTCATGTTTCATATATAAATTAAAATTTCTGATTTTATTATCTGCTCACATTGTTGGCTTCTTTGTTGATAATATCCGCACCCAATGAAAACCAAAACTGAATGTTTTGCAATTGGTTGCAAAATTAGCGAGAGGGCGGGAATGTGATGGTTTCTTGAATCGATTGATCACGATGGTCTTAGTTACAAGCTTCTTAATCACTTTATTATCCACCTATCATCAAAATTAATCCATGTGGTGCCAACTCATGTTTCTTAATCCACATGTCAGTTTAGTCAGCCTCTGCATCATCAAAACTTCATGGTGTTAACCTTTGAAGATGGATGGGCTTAATGGATCAAAATACAAGGGCCCTATTTAAAAGAAATAAACTATAAGGACTTAATTCAAAATTGAAGTGAATTATAAGGACCTACGAATTAATTTTTTCTAAAATAATTTATAAGTAACTTTTTAATTATAATTTATAAAATATAAAATAAACCTATGAGATGAATTTTATTTCAGTTTAGGTAAAATATGCTTATAAATACTTTTAAAGGTTATCCCAAACAAACATGAATCAAGGTTGCTAAAAGAGTCACGCAAGTTAGTGGCAGAAAACAAAGTTGAGATTGAGAAGGCAAAAGAAGAATGTAAACAAAATGTTAGTTCTAATAAATTAAAAGGAAAAAAAGATAGTTAAATACTACTTTTGGTTTTTAATTGGGAAAATTAGTTTCCAAGTCCTTATAGTTTGCACAAGCTTTGAATTAGGTCCTTCAATTTTTTTTCCTTTTTATGAGGTTCTTTAAATTTACTCTGTCAACTTTGTTAGCCCTTCATCTTCAAAACTGTTAAATAAGTAGTAACAATGTTAAAGATTTCATTGGATCAATCTGAGGTGGCATCTTTTGAGGTTGATGTGGGAAAAAAAATGCTTGTGTTAAATACAAGAACTATCAAATACAAGCAGAATATCAAATAGATTAGGGTGAACCAGAACGAAGACGAAGGAAAGAAGGGCAAGAACGAAGTGCTCGAATCTCGAAAGCATAACACCCTATCGAACCTGAAATTGATTCCTTTCTAGATTCTACGAAGCTAAAGTTTATGAAAACAGGAAGCTAAAATCTGAAACTGGACTCTCTGATTGTGAATCCAAAACCATCGAACCATGGGTTCAGTAACATCCGTATCTCATTCCGTCAAATTTCGAGTTTTTTCAACCCAGCCTCAAAGTTTTGTCCCTATCATATCCCAGCTATTGTGTCTTGAAATATGGCCAAACTTTTTAAAAGGATTTGTGTTCTAGAAAGGGGTTAACGGCGGCAGAACCTTGAAGGCTTGAACAATGAATAGGTTTTGTGGGTGCATCATATATTTTGAATCTATGGGGATTTGGGACTTCATTTCTAGTATTTTGTAATCTGCTGAAGCTCCTTGACAACAGTGAAGATCAATGGAATAAACAGAAGACGATGCTCTAGTGCGTGGCTTCTTCGATGCAAGACTTTATTTTTTCCCAGACACTAACTACTTCCACCTAGATTTTTAGTTAGAGTCCACTTGTAAAATATTGCCAGCTATTTGCCACCTCAAATTGATCTAAAGGAAATTTTAACACCGTCACTGCTTATTTAACGGTTTTTGAGATGAAGGACTAAAGGAACTAACAGAGTAAACTCAAAGGATCCTATAAAATGAAAAAAAAATAAAAATCAGGGACCTGTTGCAAAACTCATGCAAACTATAGGGACAGAGAAATTACTTTTTTCTTTTTAATATAAGAGCTAATTTGAATTTTAAGTTGGTTCTAAATATAAAATCTTAATCCACTTTGTCTTTCATATTTATTTATTTTTTTTAAAATAGTTCTTATACTAGTTGTACATATTAAAGATTCTACAAAATAGTAGTTTTAACTAATACACATGATTAGTAAGGGTACTCCAGGGTAGACAACACCTATTTATTACAAATAACTAATTTAACAAATTTCTTTAATTTACTTAAATTAGTCAATTAGTTCTTATATTAAGGTTTAGAGGTAGTATTCTTTAGTCAAAACTTCATAATAATCAGTCCTTCTAAATTCACAGAATCACAGACAAATTCCTTGAAACAAAATAAGTACTATCTCCAGTCTTAATTATAAAATTTTGTTTGTAGATTATAAAAAAATCTTATAAATAAAAACGGAAATAGTATTTAGGAAGTAACAAACAAATTGACGGTTGAAATGATAAATAAATGGGCCAAATGAGATTGCCAGAAGTCAGAGAGCGTCCTGATCCATCCTTCTGACTTTTTTGGTCTGTGTCCTGAATAGCATTGTCCACCCGCGGGCACCAAAGTCAGAGGTTTAAATGTAAGAGGGTCACCCACCCTAACCGCCATTTCTTCCTTCATGTCTACTTGTTTATTAACTTTTATAGTCTCCCCAAATAAATTATTTTGTAATACTACCTCCGGTCTTAATTATAAGAGTTAATTGACTAATTTAAAGAGATTAAAAAAGTAAGTTGAGTTAGCTATTTGTTCTAGAAAGGTGTTGTCTTTCCTAAAATATCCTTGCTAATTTAGTGTATTAACTATAACTATAATTATTAGAAGGATTATCTTGAAAAAAAATTGAGTAAATATGAGAGACAAAGTGAACTGGAGTCTTATATTTATGACTAAAATAAAAATCAAACAGGATCTTATATTAATGACCGGAGGTAGTACTTGAAACCTCCATAAACAACCTTTATTTGGATGAGAAAAAATTGAGGAGGTAAGAATATATACTAAGAAGAAAACTCTCCAAAATAGTTTTTTTTTTACCATTTTTAAAAGTTTCTTCTAATATTCCTTCTTCCTATTTTCCGCTCACCTGTTCCTCCATCCAAGCGTGCCTTA
The DNA here is from genome assembly GCF_004799145.2 of Neltuma alba. NCBI lineage: Eukaryota > Viridiplantae > Streptophyta > Magnoliopsida > Fabales > Fabaceae > Neltuma > Neltuma alba. The sequence goes on from NW_021636856.1 coordinate 5,265, forward strand.
AAAATTCCCATTGACAACATTGAAAGAAATGTAGATGCAACGTTTCCAGAAGCTCAAGGCATATAATGTTGTGAATATAGAGAAAATATTTTAAAAGGGGGAAGCCCATTCAATTCAAACCGTTTTATTTTTCTTGATTATTATTTTTCTAAAATTAACATTATGTTATTTACCTAGTCTAACCGAATATCTCATTAACTCTCTTTTCTATAAATACATTTAATATTTAAAAAGGAACTTCATTTCATTTAGTTTCTTTCTTGTTCCATTTCATTTTATATATCAAAATACAAAATAGAGCCTAAACTTTGTTGACTGAGTTAAAGGAATGCTAGGTCAAATCAATGGGCGGAAATGGACTAAAATAAATGCATTTGTGGAAAATTGAAACACCAATCAAGGGAGAGAATCGCTTGAAGCCAATCGTTAAATATGACTTTACGGAGGCATCAATTTTTGGACTACTCCCACAAATACTTATTATAAAGATGTCCAATATATCTCATAATATAATTTTTTTTTACAATGAATGTAATATTGTTTTGAAGTATTACTTTTGGATATAAATACGAATTGGGCAAACTCTTCTCACTGATAATTTTTATTGAGAGTAATGTAATATTTTATTTTTAAAAAAGCTACTTATTACCATCTTTCTTAATTTATAAAAAGTTTTTACTAAATGCTTAAAATAAATATAGGAGGAAGCATATTTAATGTAATAGTCTCCTTCGACGGAAATGTAATTGTAAGTTAAATGTCGTTGATTTAAGGAAAGAAGTACAATTATTTTTAACCTGTGTATCTAAGATTTCTAATCTCTCTATCTAATTATCCGCGCGGGGTCTCTTCATTTCTTTTACATCCATTTCCCTCCACTTCTCTAATCTTGACCCTTTATATAATCTGCGGCTAAAAAAATGCAAAAACATATGACATTTAATACCTTTGCATCACACCCTATAAAACTCCCTCCCTTCCCCCACGCTTTCTCTCTCTATTCTTTTTTTTTTCCTTTTCTCTTACTCTCTCCTAGCCGGGTTTTTAGCTTATTATTTATAAAAAGGTTTTAAACCTGGGTTTTAAAACACTATTACTCTATTTTTATTTATAAATCAATTGTAGAGAAAAAGATTGCTCCTAAATATAAGTCACTTATTAAGTAATTAATAAATTTTTTTAATGTTGTCCTATTGACTTAATAAATACAAAGAGTAATAAAGTGAATAGGTGATAGACATATTTTTAATACCTTTTTTAATAAGGCAAATGTGAAAAAAATTATAAATTTAATGCATCTCTTGATTTACAAGTTTGGAATACAAGTGATTTATAAATAGAGATAAAATGGTATAATTTTTTAAAGTGCAGGACAACATATTAATTTATTTATCACTTTCTGAAAATATTGCATTAGTCCACTTTGTTTTTTCTGAGCAACACGCCAATACCATAAAAACAATAAAAATTGTTATCTTAAAAAAATTGTCATTATTCTTTTTTGATTTGCTAGCAAAAAATTGTCATTATTCTAAACTTAAGAAACAAAACAAGTAAACAACAATTTTATACCGCCTTCTTTTAACTGATTTTTTCTACTATCTTAATTGAATGTCGTGCAACTTTTTTATAGTTTTATCGTTTTTTTGTGTAAAATTTTTATTATTCTAATTTTTACCTATAATTAATAATATGGAGTGAGAATGTAGAGAGAGAACAAGAGAAGAAGATTAAAAGGGAGGAGAGAGTAGAGAGTGAGTGCACAAAAAAAAAAAGAAATGGAAAAGAGAGAGTTTTATAGGGTGTGATGTCAAGATATGAAATGCCATGTGCCTTTGCGTTTTTTTAGCCGTAGATTAAATGAAAGGTGAGGATTAGGGAAATGGAGGAAAAAAGAAATGGAGAGGCCCTGTGCCGATCTAATTATATGTTGACGTGCGCGTCGTTCGATGCAAGGACACGTCAATTGGTGATCTCAAGTGAAACTAGCGTTGGCAACAATTTATTTGAAGGAATGTTTCTTACAATATTAAAAAGTAAAAACCCGCCTTTCATATCAACTTTGAATATTTATATAAAATTAATTTATTTTATATTAATAATGGGAGCAAGTATACTTTGCATTTTGAAAAAGACTATGACAGATAAAGACAGTAAAAATTATAAAATTCTAAATTAAGATTTGATATAATACTTTAATAAGTTTTGACATTAATTAACTCATAAATAACAAGACATCTGTGAGAATTCTTAATTTAGAGTTTTATAATTTTTACTGTCTTTTTTTTTATTGCCATTTTCCCAATTTAAAAGGGAGGGGAAAAGGAATGTTTTACATTATGACATAAAAAAAATCGAAAGGGGTGCCAAGTCAAATCAACGCGAAGGATAATGCAAGCGTAGAAAATTCAAACAGGAATAGTCAATAGGTTGAAATTAATTTTTTAAACACAAATTTTATGGCCAACAAGTATTGCTTTTGGGGTCCACACTGACGGAGCAAATTAGAAAAATTGTCAACTTATTACTACATTTCTCCTTATTATAGTCACCAGCGTCGCATCCCGGCTTTCTATATTCATTCCATGTAAATAATTCTCTTTATTACTACATTTCTCATTATTATAAGATTTCATTTACATTCTGTAAATAAGATTTTATAATTAAAATCAGAAATAGTATTATTCTTACCAACAATTTAAACTCTTCTCCAATTTATGAGGTATTTGGATTGTCTAAAAACTTTTAAAAAGTATTTTACGTAAATAGAGACCATTTTTTCACACATTTATTTCATATATTGTAAAATCACTTTTAAAATTATGGTTTAGTTTTTATCTAAATACCCTCTTAATCTTTTAAGAATTTATGTAAACTATCAACGAATACGTTTCAAAATTTTTATTTCACACAATAAGCAATACTTTGAAACAGATGATAGGGGAAACGTTAAATGACAAAGAACTAGCACGCCAATGTCTTACTTGGCCCATAGTTTTAGAATAAGTTGCAGTATTATTATTAGTCTGTGTAAAAATTGCATTCTTTGTTACAAAATATAAGTCCCTACATTTATTTTAGGACAAAGTAAGATCTAGCATTCTCATGTTATTTTTCTATCAAGTATCTTAATTTTATTTATACCACTTCTAATATCCTGATATTATTTTTCCTCTATATCCAACACTCTTTGATATTATATTTCAACTACATTTTACACTTCAATTTTATTTATGATTTAAGATACTAGATGCACCCCTTATTTGTGATTTAAGATATTGGATGAATTATAAATAAAATTAGAATGCTAGAAGTACTAAGAAAAGTAATATTACTGTGCTGAATAATGCACTCTAAATAACATCAAAGTGCTAGATACAATTGAAAAATAATATCAGGATGCTAAACACTGCACGCTACTATATTTTATATTTTATATCATTAAAGCAACCCCCAACAATTTAGTTTACAGTGAAATAGGGAAAAAATCACCCAAAGAAGCAAAGAAGTTTTTATTAGTCACTCTTTTAATACATCATGAGGGTTTAAATCCTTAATCTTTATCCTTGTCATCTAATTTTGTCTCAGATAACCTGACTTTTTTGGGAAATAAAAAAAAAAATGACGGTGAAGACCAAATATATAAGAGCAAGGATCACTACGAAAAAATTGACTTTCAGCGGCGACAAGTCGTCGCTGAAAAGTCGTTGTCGTAGCAGCCGTCGCTGAAAACTTTCAGTGGCGACTGAAAAAGTTGCCGCTGAAAGTTTCGGTGGCGACAATAATGTGGCCACTGAAAGACACTTTTGGTAGTGACATTTATCGTCGCCGGCCGCCACATCATCACCATCGGTCGCCACGTCATCTTCATCGATGGCCACATCATCACCGCCGACCGCCTCATCATTGCCACATCACTCCTTCTCGCCACGTCATGTTCAAATATTTTCACCTTAAATGTGTCTTCTTCAAGGTTCGAACTCGTGACCGCCTCTTTTCATGTCCAATCTTCTTGCCGCTGAGCCAGATTGAATTTGTTTATTAATATTGTAAAATAAAATATATATTATTATATTACACTTTTAGCGGCGACAAAAAAAGTTGCCGCTGAAGGTCTACTTTCAGTGACGACACTTTTGTCGCCGCTGAAGGTTCACTTTCAGTCGGGGAAAGAAGCGTCACCAATATGATGTCATCCCCCCTCCCATCACCCTTCCGACTTCGACAACCTTAAAAATCCCTCCTCCCTCTCCTCCCTCTCTCGCCCTCCATGCTAATCCAATTCTCTCTCCGCTTCCGCTCTGCTTCGTCGTCCATTCTTCCTTATAAAGTAACATATTCTAGCTGGCTTTAAATCGATTTTTCCTATTTAAATGTGATCCTTTCCTTTAATTAAAAGCATCATTTTTTTTCAAAGGGCATTTTTGATATACAAAAAAGACATTAATTAGTGCTTAGACGTCGACGTTGTAAATTATTTTATAAATAGATATACCCAGCTGTTGCCTATCTTATCTTATAAAAAGAGACGAAAAGAGTTAAATAATAGTTTAATAAATTTAAAAGATGTCATTGGAAATTTGTTAAAATTCTAAACAAGCTTCAGGACATAGTATATTATCTCCAATCCTATATTAAGACCTAATTGACTAGTCTGAAAAGATTGATAAAATTAGTTGAATCAATTATTTGTAACAACTTAGTGTTGTCATTCTTAGAATGCTCTTATTTATGTGTATTAGCTAAACCTGTTGTTTGATGAAACATTTAACATGTACAACTATTAAAACGATTATTTTAAAAATATATATGAAAAATGAAGTAGATTAAGATCTTATATTTAAGAATAAATTAAAAGTCAAACTATGTGTTATATTAAGAACAAGAGGTAGTATCATTTTAATTAAAATTCTGAATACTCATGAAGTTATTTTTACTGAAAATACTGTGAAGTTTTAGGAGGCTCTTTTCATTTCTAAATTTAGGAGACTTATTAAAGCAAAGTTTAAAAAAATGGTAAGGTTTGCGAAGAAAACATACCAATACAAGATGAGTTAACCAAATAAAAAGTTTCACATGAAATTTAATTTTATAAAAACGGATGAGAGGAGTAAAACAAAAATTTAACACACTGAAAGATATCATTCGAAACTTGTCAAAACAACAAATAAGCTTAAGATGATATATAATTCCAATTAATTCTTTTAACATTCATGAGTTTTAAAAAGCTTTTACGGCAGACGTCTCGTGACCAAATGGTATAGATGCTTCCCATAATTGGAAGATTATGAATTTGATCTCATGTATAATCTTAAATTGTTAGTGTTTGCTTTTTTAATTAAAAAATAATCTTATTATTTTAAGGTTAAAACAGCAAAACAAAAACAACAAAAAAATAAAGAAAGATTGGAAAAAAGAATTAAAAAAAATAAGTAAAGAATTAGGAAGAAGAGAAGTAAAAGAGGATATTTCTTATTCTTTTTTCAAACTGGGGAATACATGATGCATCTGCTCTATTATATTCACAAGTTTACAATTTAAATTTTGTTTAAAAAACTCTACAAATCTCATGATAATAAGAAATAATCATGAGAGATAATTAATATAATTGGAAGGCATTAAAGAAATATGACCATTCACGCAGATATCATAGTGGTGATATGACAAGGGTTAGTGTGAGATCCCAGTTGCGAAATCCCATTTTTTCGGGCCAGGCGTTAGTGTGAAATCAAACTAGCGTCATCACGCACCAGTGCATGTCTCGCAAATAGCCACACACGTGTCAGATGACCATTGGGCCTCCCCCAGAGGAACCATCCCGATGCCTCGTGAAACCGACCGTACTGTAGCATTGCTTTTTCTTTTTGGGAAATAACCAATGGCCAAGCAAAGCAAAGAATGCTAATGGGGGTGACGGTTATATACAACCTACCATTATCATTATTACGATCCGACCCACTGTATCCCTCACTCATGTCGGAAGGAGAGAAGAGGAAGCTTCACGCCGACGAAGTTCACGACGTCGTTCCCGGCACCACCCAGAAGAAGAAGGCGCGGGATGGCCTCGTGACAGATGATGAGGTGGAGGAGTTCTGCACGATCCTCCGCCGGCTGAACGCGGCGGCTCAGTACTTTAAGAGCAGCAGTGATCGGAAGGAAGGCACGGCGGCATCGCATCGCGGTTGGAGAGCGTCGGTGGAGGAAGAGATCGCCCGGCAAGTAGATATCGTTGCAGAGAAGGAGGCCATAGCCATAGATCTCAATTTGAGCCCCGACCAAGAATGAATGTTTTTGTTTTCGGATCTGCTTGCAGGTTTCTTTCTTCCTTTCCATAAAGATTAAGAACAGAATTCGAGGTCCTTATCGTCTTGTGTCCCAAATAAAGATTTAATATTTTAATTTCTTGTGACGACATTGCCTTTTTGGATCAGATTTAGGCGTTTGAGTTAGTTGCCAACTTGCCGTATTGAGTTAAAAAAAAACTGGGTTGGCATAGGATAGGAGGTTATGGGTCGGGTCGTGTTGCAACTTGCAATAAGGACCAGCGCTCGATAAAACGACGTCGTTTTCGCGAAAAGATAAAATTGAAGCTCTTTAGGGTTTGTTTGGTTAGAGGGAAGGGTAGGAGAGGAAAAATGAGCCATTCCTCTCATTTGGTTAAAAATTTTGAAGGGGAGGGAAGCCAAAATATCCCCTCTCCTCCCCCTATTTTAACTCCCCTCCAAATTGGAGGTTTTTGGAAGGTAGTTAAATTTTTGAACCATCATACCCTTATGGTTTTTTTAATATTCTACTATTACTCATCAAATGTATTATTATAATATTTATTTTAAATAAAAAATATATTATCCTAAGTAGAAAATATAAATATAAATTATTATAATTAAAAAAATATTATAACAAAAATTAATTAAAAATATAATATTATAATATTATAAAATTAATTTTTTACAAATTTATTATTTATTAAATATATTTTAAAGCTGAAAAAAAGGATAGCCTAAAGAGAATAAAATTTCATTTTTCTTAGAGCATATAAAATTTGTTAATTTGATTATTTCAAATATAATGTCATATTAATTATAATAAAAAATTACTGTATCAATTTTTTAATGCACATATTAACATGACAAGAGTGAATTTTCATTAAATTATATAATTTAAATTAAAATGTAAATTAATTAATATAATATATCAATAAAAAATATAAACTACTATGTAAGGGTAAAATAGTAAGTTGATTATTACTATCCATCCCCTCCACTTCTTGAACCAAAAAAAGATCGTTAAATATCCTTTCCTCCCTTTCTTTTTAATCAAACCAAACAAGGTGAGGATAAAACCTCCCATCCTTTTTCCTATCTCACCCTCCCCTCTCTCCCCTACCCTCCCCTCAAACCAAACAAGCCCTTAATGCTATCCAACAACCAAACCCTACCAACTGAGAGTCTAAAACCAATCTGCCAACTCCCACCCACCACTTTAGAGTAGACCGGTTTTGGAGAGCATTTCCAGCTAGAGAGTCTAGATTTAATTTTTTTTAATAAAAATTTTTTTTAAAAAATAGTTAAAAATTATCTCTATTTTTAATTTTACACCAATTGAAATCATTATTTTTTTAAAAAAAAAGTAAAACATAAATATAAACCGTCTATGTCTATGTCACATCCGGAAGATCTAGGTCTGATAAATTTGTGATGCATATTACCTAAGCATCCTAACTCTTGTCCTTTAGACGAAACGCTAAATATAGAAAATGTTTCCCTTAATATCAGTATGGAACAAGAAGCCTTATTATACTAGATATGGTTAGCTATAATTAAATATCTGAATATTAATATGCATTTAAGCAAAATCCAGAGAGATTAAGAACTTCATATAGGGTAGAAATTAAGCTAATTTGTATTAAAAATCTACGAAACTTAAATACTTATATACTGTGGAGAATGAGCATTTATATAGGCAAACCATAACCTAAACTAAACCTAGAATCTTATCAGATCTAATCTAATCCTATTATCTTAGATTTATTCTTTTAAGATATGATAATATAATATTCAAATATAATTCTCTACAATATCATATCATAATATAATTCTAAATTACTGGATGATTAGTAAAACATAATACTAATTAATTAATCTTAGTACATTTTCATGTTTACTCCTTCAGTCCTTAATATAGCACTCAATTGTTAAGTTGGTATTTGTCCTAAATATAAGACCCATTTCTTACGTTTATCAATTTTCTTTAAATTATCTCTACGGATACTCTCTCGACCATAATCAAGTAGAAGAGGAAGATGAAGTATTAAGAAAGATGATTATGATATTTTAGAAAAAAAAACATGTCACATTTCTTATGATTAACTAACTTACCTAACTTTTTTAATCTAATCAAATTAGTTAAATGGGTCTTATATTAAGAATCGGAAGAGTACAATCTAAGTGAATCCTAATGATGAGTCTGTGAACAAGAACGCATATAAATCATCGACTTCCAAAACCATAAATATGTCACGTCAACTTAACGTCCAAAATTTAAACTCAATCATTCTGAATCAGGACTCAACTAACCGTGTAGATTACCTGCCGCATTTTTTCCTTTTGAATTTTTCACTCTCTAATCATTTCGTGCCAAATTAAATACGAGTACGATGGCATGTCTTGTCATCTACAAAACGAACACTCCCAGACCGTAAAATGAATAAGAACTATTACCAATAATTAATGGAACCCGTACTAACTTTTGCGTGACGAAGGTTCTAATTAAAGAGATAAAATGATGATTATGGAAAGAGAAAGCTAAGACCGCTCATCACCGATGAAAGAAACAGTGCACGCAGTTGTAAAATATTTATATTTATTTGGATTCATCAGTTTTCACTTGAATTCCCAACCAGTGATAGTGCTTTGTCAGACTGGGGAGGAAAAACTATAGGTTCTTATTAAAGGACGACAATTGCCAGCAGACGTATAATTATTTGATTTGTACTAAATTCAGAGGACTACATGCGGCCACGGCTGGGACACGAAGTGATTTCTTACGGAGGAACTGAGAACCCGTTTAGAATAGAATAGTTTGCGAATAATTTTTTAATTATAATTTATAAAATATAAAATATGCATGTGAGATGAATTTTATTTCAATTTACATAAAATATGTTTGCAAGTACTTTTTTTTTGTTGCCCACCCAGTTCACCGGAGCTTTGCTCCGACTATATCTGGATCCGACCCGCATCGTGCACTTGGCTGTGGTGGATAAGTCTCTCAACGGGGATTTTTGCATACGCTGAGGCTCGAACTTGAGACCTCACTTAAACGATACCAAGCCATTACATAAAATATGTTTACAAGTACTTTTAAACACTATCCAGACAGACCTGAATCAAGGTTGCACCGAAGTTAGAGGTAGAAAACAAAGTTGAGATTGAGAAGGTAAAAGAAGAATGTAAACAAAATGTTAGTTCTAATAAATTAAAAGGAAAAAAAGATAGTTAAATACTACTTTTGATTTTTAATATAAGAGCAAATTTGACTTTTAATTTGGTTCTAAATATAAAATCTCAATTTACTTTGTCTCTCATATTTATTTATTTTTTAAAAATAATTCTTGTAATAGTTATACTTATTAAAGATTTCACAAAATAGTAATTCTAGCTTAGCAAGAGTATTTTAGGATAGTCAACTAGTTTTTACATTAAGGTTTGGAGCTAGTATTCTTTAGTCAACACTTAAATAATAATCAGTCCTTCTAAATTCACAGAATCACAGACCAATTCCTTGAAACAAAATAAATACTACCTCTTATTTTAATTATGAAATTTTGTTTATAGATTATAAATAAAATCTCATAAATAATATCAGAAATAGTAGTTAGGAAGCAACAAAACAAATTGGCGGTTGAAACTTGAAACGATAAATAAATAGGCCAAATGAGATTGCCAGAAGTCAGAGAGCGTCGTGACCCATCTTTCTGACTGTTTTGGTCTGTGTCCTCAATAGCTTTGTCCACCCGAAAGCATCAAAGTCAGAGGTTTAAATGAAAGAGGGTCACCCACCTTAACCGCCATTTCTCCAGTCATATCTACTTGTTTATTAACTTTTATAATCTCCCCAAATAAATTATTTAGTAGTATTTGAAACCTCCAGAAACAATATTACTTATTATTTTTTGGGACTATGATGAAACAGGCCAATCCTTTATTTGGATGAGGAAAAAAATAAAGGAGGAAAGAATATATACTAAGAAGAAAACTCTCCAAAATAGTAAATTTTTTACCAATTTTAAAAGTTTTTTCTAATATTCCTTCTTCCTATTTTCCTCTCACCTTTTCCTCCATCCAAGCATGCCTTAAAATTCCCATTGGTAACATTGAAGGAAATGTAGATGCAAAGTTTCGAGAAGCTCAAGGCATATAATGTTGTGAACATAGAGAAAATATTTTAAAAGGGGGAAGCCCATTCAATTCAAACCGTTTTTTTGTCTGGATTATTATTTTTCTAGAATTAAAATTATGTTATTTACCTAATCTATCCGAATATGTCATTAACTCTCTTTTCTATAAATACATTTAATATTTAAAAAGAAACTTCATTTTTATATATCAAAATACAAGATAGAGCCTAAACTTTGTTGACTAAGTTAAAGGAATGCTAGGTCAAATCAACGGGTGGAAATAGAGCAAAATAATGCATTTGCGGAAAATTGAAACACCAATCGAGGGAATGAATCATTTGAAGTTAATCGTTAAATATGACTTTATGGAGGCATCAATTTTTGGACTACTTCCACAAATACTTATTAAAGATATCTAATATATTGCATAATATGATATTTTTTAACAATGAATATAATTTTTTTTGAAGTATCACTTTTTGACATGAATACTAATTGGGCAAACCCTTCTCACTAAACCCTAATTATTACCATCTTTCTTAATTTACAAAAAGTTGTTACTAAATGCTTGAAATAAATATAGGAGGAAGCATATTTAATGTAATACTCTCCTTAGACGGAAATGTAATTGTAAGTTAAATGTCGTTGATTTAAGGAAACAAGTACAATTATTTTTAATCTGCATATCTAAGATTTCTAATCTCTCTATCTAATTATATATTGACGTGCGTGTCGTTCGATGCAAGGACATGTCAATTGGTGATCTCAAGTGAAACTAGCGTTGGCAACAATTTATTTGAAGGAATGTTTCTTACAATATTAAAAAGTAAAAACCCGTCTTTCATATCAACTTTGAATATTTATATAAAATTAATTTATTTTATATTAATAATGGGAGCAAGTATACTTTGAAATTTAAAAGAGAATATGACAGATAAAGACCATAAAAATTATAAAATTCTAAATTAAGATCTGACATTAATTAACTTACAAATAATAAGACATCTGTGAGAATTCTTAATTTAGAGTTTTATAATTTTTACTGTCCTTTTTTTTGTCATTTTTCCAATTTAAAAAGGAGGGGAAAAGGAATGCCTTACATTATAACATAAAAAATCGAAGTGAAGGGATGCCAAGTCAAATCAACGAGAAGAATAATGCAAGGATAGAAAATTCAAACAGGAATAGTCAATAGTTAATAGGTTGAAATTAATTTTTTAAACACAAATTTTATGGCCAACAAGTATTGCTTTTGGGGTCCACACTGACGGAGTAAATTAGAAAAATTGTCAACTTATGTCTGCATGAAAGGGAATCTCACCTGCGTCCCATCCTGGGTTTCTATATTCATTCCATATAAATAACTCTCTCTGTTACTACCTTCTTTCTAATTATAAAACTTTATTTATAATCTGTAAATAAGATCTTATAATTATAATCAAAAGTAATATTATTTTTACCAACAATTTAAACTCTTCTCCAATTTATGAGGTGTTTGGATTACCTAAAAACACTTTTAAAAGGTACTTTTATGTAAGTAGAGACAATTTTTTTACATATTTATTTCACATATTATAAAATTACTTTTAGAATTATAGTTTGGTTTTACCTCAATATCTTCTTAATCTTTTAAGAATTTATGTAAACTATCGACGAATGCGTTTCAAAATTTTTATTTCACACAATAAGCAATACTTCGAAACAGATGATGCGGGAAACGTTTAAATAACAAAGAACTAGCACGCCAACGTCTCACTGGGCCCATGGTTTTGGAAAAAGTTGCAGGATTATTATTAGTCAGTGTAAAAGTTGCTTTTTTCCTCTATATCCAACACTCTTTGCTATGATATTTCAGTTACATTTTACACTTCAATTTTATTTATGATTTAAGATACTAGATGCACCCCTTATTTGTGATTTAGGATATCGGATGAATTATAAATAAAATTAGAATGCTAGAAGTACGAAGAAAAGTAATATTAGTGTGCTGAATAATACACCGTAAATAACATCAAAGTGTTAGATACAATTGAAAAATAATATCAGGACGCTAACGCTGCACACTACTGTATTTTATATTTTATATCATTAAAGCAACCCCCAACAATTTAATTTAAAGTGAAATAGGGAAAAAAAATCACCCAAAGAAGCAAAGAAGTTTTTATTAGTCACTCTTTTAATACATCATGAGGGTTTAAATCCTTAATCTTTATCCTTGTTATCTAATTTTTGTCTCAGATAACCTGGCTTTTTTTTTTTTGGGAAAAAATTAAAAATGATGAAGACCAAATATAAGAGCAAGGATTAACCCCCTGAGAGCATTAAACTACGCACAAGAGTCCGCAGTTGGAAAATTATTAACCCAAAAGCGTGAAATGAAAAGGTAAGATATCTATTTCATATGATGACTAATAAGCACTCTAAACTAACCCGCTGACAAATCGAATTGGCTCTCCAGACATATATTCATCCATAGGTATTACTTTTTCGTGATGTTTGTTGTAAAGCATCTCTAATCACGTTGATGTAAAAAAAATTTGGTTAAAAGTCCCTGTTTAAAAATTTAATTGATTAAAAAGATCTAAATTTGAGCAAGTATAACTATGATCCGTACACTACAAAAAAAAAAGTAGAATTACCAGCGGAACATTTCGAGCTGTTAAACAAAAGCGCTACAAATTCATATTTTTCTAGCGGTTCTCAAACAAATTGTAAGAAATTCATAGCGCTTTGACCAGAAACAGTGTGGGGCCCACAATTTTCTAGTGGTTAGAGGTAAACCGCTAGAAAGTGACCGTCAAAATTGTTTGCTCGTTTTGGCGCAAAGTTGGTGCCAAACTTCTAGCTTTTATTTTCTAGCGGTTTAGATGATGAAACCGCTAAAGAATGCAAATCGTTGTTCCATTCTCTAGTGGTTACTAAACTGCTAGTAATTCAACCAGCTTTCTAGCAGTTTTAAGATAAACCGCTAGAAAGTTTTTTTTCCCCGAAGAGTTGTGACACGTGGCTGAATACAAGAGGTGGTGCAGTGTAACAGCTAGAAATTTCTAGCGGTTTTACTTAAACCGCTAGAATTTGCTAGCGATTCTTGTATAACCGCTAGAAAATCATGGCCTATATATACCCCCCACCACGTCATTTTCACTGTTTGGCAAATTTTGAAGCGGAGCTCTGTCGAATTCTCTCCATGAAATATATTCAGATCCAGATCCAGATCCAGTTGCAGATCCATATTTTTAGGTAAGAAAAGTAATATATTTATAACTATTTTTTGTTTTTATTTTTTGTTTTATTCATTTTATTATATTTTTATATTAAGTTTGATAGACTAGCTTAATTTACTTAGAGTTAATGGAATTTTTTTTTATAGTAGGCTAGTTTTTATAGAGTTAATAGAAGTAGTTATATTTTTTTATGAGTTAACGGTAAATTTAAATATAGAAATATCTGTTTTTCAATTAATATTATTTGATATTATTATTTAGAGTTAATAGAAATAATTTTTGTAATGTGAATAACAGTATTTGTAATCAAATTAACCACTCCGGTCATGCCCATTGGCAATTTCAACCATCTTCCTTGGAGGAATTAAGCAAATGATAAAATGTGTTGACAAAATAGCATACAAGTACACCTAAAGAACATCATAATATGTCTACATTAGCATTCAGACTTTACTACATGTATGATGAAATTGACTACTGAAGTGATAATATTTATAAAAAATCAGTACACCTATGACAGAAGTTACATAACTTATATTCAAATGACAAGTTAACATTAAGATTAAGCCACCACCTAATGTTTTCTTGTCATTCATATTACAAAACATATCCTACCCAGTTAACATCATTTACAAAAAAGATAACATACCTATCAACTATTCTCCCAAAAAAATTAAGGGTTCAAAAGTTATTCTATTCACACCAAAAAAATTACTCCTCAGTGTTAAACCCAATGTTAGATGTCATCAAAGCTTGCTAACCTGCAACAAAGAAGCATAAATCAATATTTTAGTTCCCCAATAATCAATTTCATTTATCTTTCCAAACACCCAAAAAACACACACACCCACTTACTCCATTGACAACTTAAATATAGGATTTTACAATTTCACTAATGAATTTAAGAACACTGACCACCTCATGCTTACTGTTTGCCACCATTTTTCCATTTCTGACGCATCACTCTCTCATCCTGATCAAATTCTTCATCTAAACTCTCTAACTCATAAGCCCATCCCCATTCGAGCATGCAACAACAAAGCGAGTCAAGAAATCAGGCGATACTAGCATTTTAACAGAAACATTGCTTACCTTTTTTCTCTTTCCAAATTTTGACTCTTGCTCCAGCTTCGTCTTCTCAGCTCTCTCTCTCTCTTCTGGTATATTATGTGTTTTCTTTCTGTTCATATCTTTAGAGAGGTTCAGGGGCGTTTTAGTCTTTCTACCGAATTGACAAAATTTCAGATTGATACCTTATGCCCATTTGGTCATTTCAGTTATTTACATGTCCATTTTGTCATTTCAAATTTCAACAGTCCTTTTTTTTGTCATTTTTTCAAGAAATTATATATATAATGTGACCATTTTAAAAGAAGTATTGAAAATAAAATTATTAAAAATAAAAAAATTTAATTTATTATTAGAAGGAAATTGAAAAATACTAAAATATTTAATTAAATATATTACAACTGCAAATAAAACAAGAACACTAGAAAAACTCAAAATATTGTAACATTCCTCCCCATTTCACTGCACTGGTATTCTTCTCACAGTGAAAAGGAAGATCTATTAGCCTCATCCCAAAAGTCCATTTAGACCCAAAAGCCAAATTGCAAAAACGGTGTGCCAAACATCACTTTTAACATAAAAGGAGCTTTTGCCGGTTAAGATGCATGTTTGGGATCCTAAATGTGATCCCAAACAGACTCTAAGTCATGAGTTGACACGCAACAGACTGTGACTTTAGTGGTATGAATTGAAATACCGCATCTAAGCTCGCCACTTTTAGTTGGTTGGTTTATAAGCCTAACTAATATTATCAACTCTTTTTTTTTTGGGGTAAGCCTAATATTATCAACTCTAAATGTAATTAATTATGAATGGTTTTATTATACTATTTGATGGTTTTAAAATATATAGATTAATTAGTTTGATTAAAATTTAATATGAAATGTTTAAAATTAAAAAGTGCAATAAAAGCGGGCAAGAGAAATTAGGGGTGAGCAACAAACCTATGACCCGCCAGCCCGCTTGTGGCCCATGAAATTTTTGCTTGTTTAAGCCCACCCAATTAGTCCAAATAAGAGATTATAAACGGGCGGCTTAAATGGGCAGGGTAGCCCATTGGCAAGGTATTGGGCTGCCCATATTTGCCCGTTTAAGTTTTAATTTTTTTATAACTATTTTTATTCTCTATTTAATTGATGATATTGTTTCTCACTCATTTTTTATCAAACATTTATGCTTGTCTCAACTTTTTTTTATCCTTTAAGTGGAAGTTGGAACTTTTAAAGTTTATGAGACCTTTTATGATTAGTGACTATTTTTATGATTTTATCAAACTTTGATTGTTTGTAACTCTAAGTGGTGTTGTGTGATTGAAATATGATTGATATTATGTGATATTATTTTATATTTGATTTGCTATTTGGTATGTAAAATTTATTGACAACTTCATAAGGTTATATATATAAAATAACTATGCTAAAAAAATTACAAAAAAAAATGGATTACCTTGTAACCCGGTCAGTCCAAGCGGGCTGTCCCGTAACCCATTTAATACGGATTAAATAGGCTGCTATCGAGTTATAGGTTAGTCCATACCCATTTATTCATAAATGAACGGGTTATGGGCTAACTTTCGGGTTAACCCGCCCTACCCATTGCTCAGCCCTAAGAGAAATGCAAGGAGAATTGAAAGGCCAGTTGGCGCGGCGGTCAGCGTTGCTTGCAAGATGGGGGAAAGAAGCGTCACCAATCTGACGTCATGCCTCCAACGTCATCCCCGTTCCCATCACCCTTCCGACTTCGACAACCTTAAAAATCCCTCCTCCCTCTCCTTCCTTCCTCGCCCTCCATACTAATCCAATTCTCTCTCTGCTTCTGCTTCTGCTTCTGCTTCGTCTTCCATTCTTCGTCCCTCGAAACGGCGCCGTCTCCTCCATGGAGCCACCCACGACCACCACCAAGAAGAGGCCTTCCGATGAACACCGGGCGCAGGAAATAAAGAGCGGCAACAAGAGCCGCAGAACCCGGGAGGAGGATGATGAAGACGACGACGACGACCAGCAACAAGAGAAGGACATTGAGGAGTTCTTTGCCATTCTGAGGAGGCTCCACGTGGCACTCCAATATTTCCGCAAGCCATCGCCACCAGAGTCATCTTCGGCAGCCACGGCCGCCACCCCCGCCGTCTGGAAGCCCACGTTTGAGCCCCAAGATTTTGAAGACCTGCCGGACGCTAATTCCGGCTTCGATCTCAATTCCAAACCCACCTTGAAGGACCATCATCCTCATGCTTGATCGTATCACAAGTCATAACCTCCGTTCTATATTTGCTTTTGTACATCTGCTTTATATATCAAGTTCTTCTTCTTCTTCAGTTCTAAATTATGATACTTGAGTTCGTTCATCCATTATTCACTGATTCATTTGCAACTCTTACACTATTCTAATTCATTTCCGGGGGAAAAAGGTAAAATAAAAAAACTGAAACCTTTTGGCTACTTCATTTGCTAATTAAATTAAAATTTGAGAGAGAAACAATTACTTCATCTGTTTTTAAATTATAAAATTTAATTTTTCACATTTTTTCTAAATAAAAGTCCTAATGTAGATAGCAAAAATGACAGAAAAACCATTAAAAAAAACAGAAAATGACAGATAAATCATTTGAATTCATAAAACACAAAATCACTCCTCCTGGACTAATTTGAAATTTGGAGATGTAGGAAAAATGATACTGTCAATCACTTTCTTTTTAATTTGAAAAAAATGCCACCTAGCACCCTCACCATCGATACCGAAACTCTAGGTGCATTGGTGACTTTGTTTTTTAAAGGTAAATGGGCAATAATGCAATTGAGAATGTGGAAATTGGAGTCATTGATTTGATACTTTTATATTTCTGAGGTTTTTTTGGGTAATTTTTCCATATTGGTATCTAGTTATGATTAATACTTATTTTCAAAAATAAATGTTTAGGTATATAATTAATATCCTTCCTTTGTGGAAGAACATGGCTCACATCAACGTCCTTTTTCATGGCTGGCATATGGTGAGCTTGTGGTTGAGTAGTTGTTACCTTGAAGAGTGGGGCAGCTTTGATCTGCCTTAAGGAGGACATTTCTATATCATATAATGCTGAAAACAATTGAATTATATTGCTGCCCCAACTTATTACAATAATTGCTGAACCTTTTTTTTTTTTTGTTGAAAGACTGCACGTAACTGATATTAACAAATAAACAAAAGTACGGGGGCAAAAAGAAGAAGAGCCAGTTACTTTTAATTATTATCCACCTCCTTAATGTAAGGTGAAATTTGATCAAAGTTATAATAACTATTAGGGACTTGTGAGGTAAGGATCTATGATGTTAACCTCCCTCTTCTGGAGCGAATTTAACTGGTACCTCTGATCCTAACGATAAGGCGTCGTTTGTAGATTACAAATAATATTTCATAATTAAAACCGGAGGTAGTATTTTACACATCTATGCATGAAATGAAGAGCTTTATATGTCGACTAAAGCCTTACATTGACTAACAAATGGCTAGCCAAATCTACTCGCTAACCACTATTCAAACACCTCTCATAAACTTAAGGATGAAAAGATTTAATATGCCACAGTCTAAGCCTATTAATGTTTCCAAACCGTTCCCTTTCCCTCGAATCTGGATTTTATGCTCTCTTTTCTTTCTTGTTTTTGAATTGGAACATCGCAAGTTAAGACTTGATTATTACAAACCAATAATTGATGAAAACAAAAGGCAGAGAAAAAGCGAACTAAAGTAAAAAGATCGATTCTCACATCACAAGCTTCACAACCCAAACGAGGGGTTTGCGTGATCAGCACATTTCTTCAGTCAGCTGGCGTGCCTTTTTACCAAGAAAATATGCACAACGGATAACCTTGCGTGGGGCATATATCAGAAATAGCAATCGGCAAGAATATCTCAATCTTTTGCGGTCCCAATGGGCCCAACATGCAGGCCCATCAAACAACCTAAAACATAATATCACGGCCCATATACTTGATCCATTTAGCAGAAATCTGGCTTTGTGGGGCTTGTTACTGTTTACAGGGCAAAACAAGCAAGTTGCAGGGAGACGACATCACTGGATATTTTCTTCAAGGATTTGAATCTCAATGTAAAAGAGTCGTAGACAACATAATTCTTGTTTGAAAAATTAGTTTTCAATGATTTTAAAGTTGGTTTTCAAAAGTTAAAAACCAAACCAAAAATGTTTTTGTCCACTGCACGGAGAATAAATAACAGGCCCATTACTAAAAGGCAGCCGACGATTCTAATTCCCCTTGAGGCCCACATCGCTGGAACTTCCTATTTTGTCCCTCACATGTCCTTTCGTAAAGAAAATTTTAAAACAATATTGTAATTAAACCCCAGTTTCTATTCGTAGATAAGTTCATAGCCCCAGCGATGAAAAGACAAAGTAAAAATATGTGCCGAAGTAAATTTTTTTGGCAAAGTTGAATTGGCAAAATAATTGTATAAATTATAAAAGATGACATATTATATTGGTCTGAAAATGAAAAAAATATTGAAAAGAAGCTTTTATTAGAAAGAAAATAACAGAATGATATGTTTTTATCTATTGATATCCATTATAAAATAATGATTGAAAGAAAAAATTATTAATATTCTTTCAGTTCTAAATATAAGAGCTTGTTAATTATAAAATAATGATTCTAAATGTAACACTTTAATTCATTTTATTTTTTATATTTATTTTTTAAAAACTAATTTATCTAAATTTTAGGGAGAATTTTAGACGAGTAAACTTATACATATATTTTAACTTATACTATCTCCGATTCTTAATATAAGACCTCGTTTGATTTTATTTTGGTTCTAAATATAAGACCCCAATCTACTTTGTCTCTCATATTTATATTTTTTTTTCAAGTAGTCTTTTTAATAATGGTAGTTCTAACCAATATATTTGATTAGCAAGGATATTTTAAGAAAGGTAATACTTATCTATTATAAATAACTAATTTAACTTATTTTATTAATTTTTTCAAATTAGTCAACTAGTTTTTATATTTAGGACCGGAAATAGTATGAGAATATGAAAAAAGATTAAAAAGAAGACTCAAATAAAAAGAGAAAGTTATGAACGCATCTAGTTGCAGATGCGAGAGAACAAAACACACCGACAAGGAGGTGGAGGAGTAGGAAGAAGGGCGTGGTGGAAGGGTGCAGGCGAGTCAGCTTCAGTTTGGTCATGTGATGTAACGTGCGTTATTATGTTAGGTTTGAGAGATAATATGCCTAAACGAGAACTGCCTCGTGCTAATGGGACCATATTATTCAAACAATAATATTACTTCTGATTTTAATTATAAAATCTTATTTATAGACTACAGAAAAATTTTATAATTAGAACCAAATATAATATTATTTATAAATTAATAAAATTAGTGTTTTTTAAAATATTCAAATTATCATCAATAAAAATCATTATCACCTTGGATATGTTAATAATAAAAAATCATAAATCTCATTAGTTATGTCTTAAAATTAAACAATTTTTTAACTTTAATTCTATTTAATATATATTTTTCTTTAAAAAAAACTACACAATAATAAATGAAAGTAAATTATATTAAAAATTTAATGTGCAAACAAAAATTTCTCTCTATCTTATAAATAGGACCAGAAAAATATTATCGTGGTCCTATTTATAAGTCACTTCCAATATATTTCACACAAACAAATAAAAACCTTAAATTTTATTAATTCTCATTTAAAATTTAATAATTTTTTAACTCTTTCTTATTTAATATATATATCTAATGAGAACAAAGTCAACAATAAATGTAAAGTTGTATATTCATAGGAAAATTTTCTCTTTGTCCTATAAATAGAATCAATTTTTTTTTTCTTTTTCTACCTTATGAATAGGACCAAAGAAGTATACTTGATTAGAAAATGTTTTAGTTTATTAGAGATGCAAAATTCAAAAAAAAATTAATGTTTTAGACAAAATATGTTATATATGAAATATATCAATATCCCTGTTAGGAGGATACTTGTATTTCGAAGGGGAAAAAACGCAGAGCATTACTAATCACTCCTTCCAGTCTTATATATAAGCTTCTCTCTTGGAGAGAGGCCTAATAAAAAAAAATATAAGCTTTATTTTTGAGTTTGTTTAAGTATTTATTACTTTTTTTTCCTTTATTTTGCCCTTAGTTAACTGTATTTAATCCTCTCTCTCTTTCATTAATATTACTTCTGTATATTTTCTTTCATCATTTTTTTATTTATTACATCTCTCGTTTACTCTCTTGATAAATAAGAACAAATTTGAAAAAAATATATATTTCTGACATATTTATTATTTTTAACTAATTTTTACTGCGAGGTCATTAAACATAATTAGGTTATTTGAAACTTATATACAGGACCAAAAGGAGTAACTGTTAGTTGAGATGGTAAGCAGTCTCATCCTTATAAGGAAGATAACACAAATTTAAACCATCAGAAATACACTTGTTGGGAAAAATTTAATTTCAATATTTCTGATATGAGAGAAATTAATCTTAAATTTAAATTGATTTCATAATACTGTGAGTTATACTAAAACAACGGAGTATTTTTAAAAAAAATCAAAAGTGAGGGAAAAAAAATAGAGTGAGGTGTAAATGTGTAAATGGAATTGAAGGCGAACGTGGGGAGTGGTGCGTGTAAATGCAGTGGGCACATGAAAAGTGAAAGTCATTTATGGGATTTGGAAATTATTTATAGAAAAGAGGAGTTAGGCTATCTGCTTTTGTTAGGTTCCACATTTATTGAATCCCTCTCACTTACGTTTTTTCCATCAAAGAAAAGTGCTGTGACAACACTAACCTCACTATTATTATTGCTGTTTCATCCTCACTCTCCCTCCTTGATGCCGACTCTTTTCCGTGCTTGTCCATTCTTTTTGCGCCATGTACGCTTTTCATTTGCCGACGTAAATCAAAAAATTAGTTAACAAATTTATTTTAATACATATATAAATTTTTATTGTGAAATTTATTGACGACAAATACCAAGAGATTCGGGCTTTTAATGAAGTGTGACTTATACCCTTTTTAAATTTTAAGCAACATATTTTCATTATTTATAAATGTTTTTATTTTACACATAGCTGAATATATTGCATATAACTTTAAAAAGGCTCCTATTGGCGATTTTTTAATAATGTTCTCGTATAAAATTTTAAATTTTTATCTTCTCAAACTATTTTAGTTTATTGTAGACATTTAATTAACAGGGGTATTTTCGATGGGAATAAAAAAATGATTTTTTTTTAGTATATGTGATTTTGTTATTTAGCTACTACGGTTATGATAGGATTAGGAGGGAACATATATATTCAAATTTATTTGGAGTATTTTCTAGTAGAATTTACTTTTTTATTTTGAAATTATCATAAATTAATTAATTTTTTTGCCAGGAGAATTCTATGATGGAATCACTCGTAAACAAGTAAGCCTACAATGGCCCTCAAAAAAAAAAAAAAAGGTAAGCCTACAAGGGATAAAGAAAAATAATGACAAAAAAAGAAAAGAAAATGTGAAATGCCTTGAGAAAAAGATAAAATATATTGTCCACTAATGATGGATTAAACTTTGATAAAGTGGGCCCGGGGCACATAATCATGTCTCACATGGAAATGTACAAGAGAATGGAGGATGCTACCTGTTCATAATTATGGGGTCAATGTGAATCATTCTTTTTAATCCTTTTGAGACAATATGTTTCATTAGTTATGTGAGAAATCATCTTCTATCTTGATCGAAAAAAAAGAAATCATATTCTCTTTACTTATTAATTATTAACTAGTGCCATCACTTTACATATTTTATTGAAAATGAATTACATTTTATTATTTATAAATCACAGGGTTTGTTAGAATTTATTTATATAGATTAGAATTTAAAATAATGGGGCCCGTAAAGGGTGAAATTTCTTATAAAATTTCTCAGAATGAGAAAAATTATGATCGACATAAAGTTACATTATTTATGTTTATTTTTCAAACTTGTTCCAATACATAGAAGGCCCACCTAGTCAGAGAGATTGAGAAAGTAGGACCGATCACAGTGTGAATGTATGAAAAATGCACATATCTGCTATTACAAAAATGACCCATCTTATACCCAAAAAAAAAAATCATCTAACCAATACAGGTTCAATCTAGTGGAAGACGTTAATTTCACAATGTAATGAATTAAAATTGAAATCTCAACTAAGAGAGGTGCTCACATTTAGTACGTGATAATGTATCTAATAAGACTGTCTCAAATAAAAAAATACATGTGCTTATCAAAAATAAAATTGAGCCATCTAACCGATAGGGTTTGGGTCTAGCGAAAATGGTTAATTTCTCATAATATGGCGAATGAAGTTTCAAATCTCATTAGGAGGAGTGCCCACATTTACCCCTTGGTTGGATTGAAAGAAAATTAGGGAGGAAAGAAAACTAGAAAGGAAAACATGAGGACAAATAAATTTTTCCTTATTTGAGAAAATGTGGGAGGAAGGAAAAGTGGAGGAGAAAATAAGATAGGCTATATACCCCATTTTCTCTCCAAATTTTCTCTTCATATATGGAGATATTTGGGAAAGAAAACAAGATTTTTATGCTAGCTTGTCATCTCTTTTTCTCTCTATGTTTATACCAAATAAATTTTAAATTATTTGATGACACTAATATTAGTATAATTTTTCTATTGCAACATTTAATTTGATTTAATTTTAAATATAATATATTTTGATCAAGATATTTTAATCATTTAGATATTTACTCTTTTTTTTTTCTTACTTTCTCTCGTCTATCTAAGTTCCAAGCAATGGGAATGGTAACATCTTCTCTTTAATTTTCTTTTCTCTCTATTTTATTTTCTCTCAACTTTTGTTCCCATCGGAACCGGAGCATTAGTAACTAATAATATCTTAGGATTCCATTCAATAGAAGATATTTGTGTTTAGGAAAAAAAAATTGAGCCATTTACAGATTCTTAAATTTCAAAGTTAAAAAACAAAAAGTCCCTCCATTATTATTTTCCATGATGGAAAAAAAAAAAGAATCATCACTGGTCATAAGTTTTTTTATAAACAATATTTGATGAAAATATTAAATAAAACTCCATCAGAAACTTTAATAATTGCAAAAACAAGAAAATTACGGGTCTTTCACTCTTTCTTTCACTCCATAATATATACGTATATATATAAATTATAAATAATATGTCTCATTTTAAATTTCGTGTAAATCTCAAACGCAAAGTCTATTTCATAGAAAATTAGAAACAGTTTTAGGCCATACATTTACATTGACCTCGTTGGGAGATTGGAAAGATCAATGTGGGGGCTAATATCGTAAAATAAAAAAAATCTGGAAAATGAGAAGAATTGTCTTGAAGCATATATTTTTCCATCAACAGTGAGGTTTGGACCTAACGGCAAATTCTTCTGTCCAAAATCCAAATGTTTAGCTATATGTCCCTGTTACAATATTTATATGAGCATATTATAATAATTTTAATTTTCAATCTCATATGAAAAAGGGGTTAAAACAAAAAACCTTACCCGACAATTGAGAAATCTGTGCATTGTTGACCTTCTTTGTGATTAGATAAAGCTCTTTAAATATTGACTAAAATATACTTCCAGTCTTTTAATTTTATATAACGTTTTATTTTGATTTCTTGACTTTAAAAAACAAATTTTTAATTCTCTAATTCTAAAACTGTTAATAAAAAATAATAATATTGAGCTCCTAAATGTTGATAAAATATTACTAAATAGTAGCATATTGAGTTTAATTTTTAAAACAACTATGATTGTTATAAAAAAAAATTATCATTTAAAACTAATAATTTTAGAATTAAAAGACTAAAAACATATTTTTAAAATTAAAAGACCAAACTGAAACTGTATATAAAGTTAAAAGACTAAATATATACTTTAACTTTTTAATATTTGACATAATCTTCAAATTTAACTTTGAATTTTGGCAACTTCTCCGTCAAATCTCCTACTTCGACCTAGCTTTCTAGAAGGTTAAAATTTCTTATTTTAATTTGAACGTGATTAGATATTTTTTATTTATAATCTATGTTCATAAAAAGAATAAAAGAAGATAATAATCTATGTTCATAAAAAGAATAAAAATAAAGATGCATCCAACACCCTCTATGTAATTAAAAAATAACATCATGGTGCTAGATATACAAGTAAAATAAGATGAGGTATTAAATGTACTTTTACCCCAAAAAAATACATGCACAAATATATATATATATATATATATATATATCAATGGATTTTAGAAGGCAAAAAACAAAAAAGATAAACTTCTTGTGTTTTCACACGCAATTTAATTTGTTGTGTTATTTTCTTTCCAAATCTATCTCTTATTAAGTTACCCTTATTTTGTTGAATAAAGAAATCCAATTGTCAACAACCATAGGGTTGAATAATAAGGGATTTATTAACCCTTAAGTCAAGTCTGGAGTTGTTGGCAAAAGGAAAAAAAAACAAAAGTTAAGTTTGAAGTTTTAAAATGTACTTTGGGGTTACCAGTTACTTCTTCCGCTTCACAATATAAATTACTTTAACTAATTCATCCAAACTACTACTTATTTAGGACCGAAGGAGTAATTAACTTATTAAATCTTTTAAATTTTATTAGTTTTCTATTTTCATAATCCAATTTCACTTAGTTGTTACATTTCTCACAGAAGGTTTAAACTTGCAATCTCATACTTCAAGTGTCTTAAAGGAGGCGTTAAATATTATTTGAGCTACTCGATTTCTAGTGTCAACCATTTAATCTATTAGTTTATATATTTGATTTAGTTGTAACTCAATTTCCGAATTACTTATTGTAAGTTATTATATATATATATATATATATATATGAGAAATTGGAGGAGCTTAGTTAAACATAATTTATTTTACAAAGCAAAAGTATTTATAAAGAGAGTCTCCTGGCTAGTATTAAAATTCTTTCAAAAAATTAATGATGCGAGAGGATTAATCATCCGGTGGTGGTATTTTGGGCTCAGTGAAAAAAATCAAATTATAATTGAGTATAAATTAAAGGGTTAAGGTGCACCCAGCACCCTGAATTATTTACCCAGATGCGTGCAGTGGCCTAAAGTAATTTTGGGTGCATCCAGTGTCCTAAACTAATTAAAATGGTACGTCCATATTCCAAGTTAACAGAAATGTTATGTTTAACCATTACTTTTCTGACTCAGTTTAAAGTTGACCCCAGATATTCTAAATGGTAGACAGATGGACATTTGATGTGGATCATTTTTATTCAAAATTTAATTTATTTCCTTCCTCTTCTTCTAAATAAATTGACTTTTGAGTAAAAATAATACATATCGGGTGCCCATGTGGCTACCATGTAGAATATCTAGGGTCAACTTTAAACCGAGTTAGGAAAATAACGGTTAAACATAATATTTCTGTTAGTCTGGGATATGTACGCACCATTTTAATTAGTCTAGGACACTGGATGCCCCCAAAAATACTTTAGGCCACTAGATGCACCTGGGTATATAGTTCGGGGTGCTGGGCTCACCTTAACCCTAAATTAAATGATTTTTTTTTAAAAAAAATTGTTTAATAAACACATGTTAGAAAGTAGTAAAAACGTGAGAATTGGGGAAAGAGCATTACGGGCCAAAGGAAGGAAGGATGTGTGGGATATTTATTTGTTTATTTATTTATTGTGATGCTCTTTCACTTCCTAATTCCCGCCGTTGCGAAAGTGACTCCACAGGGTCCCTCCACTTTCCCCACCAGCCTTCATCCCCGTGATCAACGTGTTTGCCTCTTTCCTATTGCCACCCCCCAAACTTCGTAATCATCGAATTTCCTTTTACTTTTCTCATGTACCACTCCCATTCTAAATATAAATTATTTTTTTAAAAATTTTTTTATACTTATTTTTAATTTTATTCTCATTGAAAAGGGAGATAGATATATGAAAATAATTGGTAAATAGAAAAAGGAAAAGAAAACTTTAATAAAGATAAAATTAAAAATTTTGTTAATTTAATAATTTTTTAGTATTCGAAAATATGCTGCAAGTGATTTGCAAGTGAAGGAGGATAGGATAAGCTTTTCTTTCTTTGTTTTTTGTTTTTTGGCCTGAGATAGGATAAGCTTTTCTTAGTTGCATTGCTTGTTTTAACTTCTGGGCTTTTTTTTTTTTACTTGTGTTTCCTGTTAAAATAATATAATTTAGTATTTATTCAAATATATATATATGCAGCAAGTGATTTATATTAAGGAGAGTGATATTCTCTAATTTAATGTGACCTCTTAATTGCTCTTAAATCATTGGAAATTACATTACTATCTCGTATAAACAATACAAATATAATTATTAAGAAATCTTTTAAGTTGCTTGTATTCTATAACATGGCATCGTTTCTTGCATCGAATTTTGTTGTTATTATCCTTATCTGCTTGTTATGAGATTTTTAAATAATTAATTAATTATTTACTTGAAACTGTATAGTAATTCTCTTTAAATCAGCTTCCCATTATATCTTTGTTAGTAACATATAACTGGGAAAATTTCCAACAAAAATTGAATTTTAAAATTCTAAATCAAGAATCACATATTTTTGTTCAAATGTAGCCAATTGATGTAATTAACAAATATAATTTGAAATTTTAAAATTCTATGTGCAATTTTCAGGGATTTTTTCCATATAATTTCTGAAGCTGTATTGAGATTTAGTGTTATAGTTGAAATCAAGCCTTCGCTGTTCAGCAATTTTATTAATTTTTTTCTGAAATTAATCCACCGAACTATATTAATTTTCATTAAATTGACGTGGAAAAATTCTAGATAATTAAGCTAAAAAAAATTGAATGATTGAGGTGGGCCTCTCTCTTCCAGTTTGTAACAGCTCAACCCACAAAAGCTAGATTTGGATCTAAAAGCACTGCTTA
This sequence comes from Neltuma alba, assembly GCF_004799145.2. Taxonomy (NCBI): domain Eukaryota; kingdom Viridiplantae; phylum Streptophyta; class Magnoliopsida; order Fabales; family Fabaceae; genus Neltuma; species Neltuma alba. Next base: position 32,889 of record NW_021636856.1, read on the forward strand.
AAAGTCAAGGGACAATTAGTAAAGCACACATGTTTAGGGTTAGATTCATGAATTTATTTATTTATTTTATTTTATTCATATTTTACAGACTTCTTTGTTATTAAAATTCTCATCGCCCTCATCCAAATATCTTTTCAAGTTTGTGATTTTTTTTTATTTGAAAAAGGAATAAAACGTGTCAGAGAATTCATCTACACATAAATTTCAGTTTAAAAGGTCGTAGGCATATAACTTAAAAGTTTAACCAAAATATTCGTATCAAAAGATCAAATTTGAAAGAAGTGAAATAAGTTAGCTACAATCCAACGGTTATATGCATGAACATAAAACTTTCGGTAGATTTTTTTTTTTTAAATCAAGTTTTAAAGGTTAAAAGGCAAGCAAATGGCGTTTGCACATGACTCGTTATTTAAGGGAGTTTTAGGTAGTTAGTCATATTATTTAATATGAATTTGAATTAATGATATCATATTTATAATGCACCAGCTAAAACCATATTTCTTTTTATTCTTATTACAAAACACATTTTTGGAAGAGATGAATAATCATTATTATAAGTCACTTGGCTTTTTTCAATATCATCCCTATTTAACATTATTAATCATGAGAGAAAATGTCACATGAAACCTAAGATTTGGTATTTTGATTTGAACAAAATTAAAAATTTATCCTATCTTTAAACAAGGGTCAATATAATGTTTGGTGACTCAAATTTGTTATCATTTTGATTTTAGTCCCTCAGATTTTAAACTACAGACTTTAGTTCTTCAAATTTCTTTTCATTTAAAGCATTATTCCCAATAATTCAATAAAAATTTGGACTATTTGATCTCTTAAGGGCCAAAACTAATAGCTTAAATCTTGAGAGGTAAAAACTTGGGATAAATTTAATAGATTAAAGATTATACTAACCCTTAAAACAAAATTGCTAATTCAACCGCCTCTAATTTTTGTGAGGTACACTTCACACCTTAATTATACTCCTTCTGGTAACAAATATAAGAAGTTTTTTGAAAGGAAATTTTGATCCATAATATAAGAGGTTGACACGAGTAATTAATGATAACTTTTCACTTTTATCTATTGTTGTAGGGGGGAAAGGGAGAGTTTTAAATGAAAAAAAAAAGGAAGAGAATTTTTCAATCACTTTTTTTTTTTATAAAAAAAACACCAATCACATTCTTTAATAAGAGAATATTATTACTGGTAAAAACAAGAACGGTTATCTGGGGTTAGATGGCGTTGATTTTTCACTGTGGGGATGCAGGGCCTAAGCTAGAAGACAACCTCGGGTAAAACCATCTTCCCGATCTTACTACTCCTCCGGTCCTTATTATAAGACCCAATTTGACTTTTTATTGGTTCTAATTATAAGACCCAATCCATTTTCTTTCTTATATTTATGCATTTTTTTCCAAGATAATCCTTCTAATAATGATAGTTTTAGCCAATATACTTAATTAGCAAGGATATTTTAGGAATAACAACACTTATTTATTATAAATAACCAACTTAACTTACTTCCTTAATCTCCTCAAATAAGTCAATTGGGTCTTATAATTAGGACCGGAGGAGTATTATTTTAGGCAAAAGGCCACAGAGCCAAACTTCAGTGAGACGCACTTTGCTTCATTGATTAATTGTAAGCCGACTTATTGAGAAATAAAACAAAAAAAATATTATAAAATATTGAAATGATAATGGGCGATAAAAGTAAAGGAGCTTGCAAGTGTGAAGGTGATTAAGAAGATAGGGTAAGGGTTTGATTATAATATTTGAGAAAGTGGCTCTTTTTGAGAGTAATCATCAAAAATGGGCTGTTTGGATTGTTGTAATCTGTGTTCTTGCTGTGCAGAATCTGCCGGGTTAAGCTTTCGTAATCCTCAATTCATTAATTGAAAATTGACCAATTAATTACGTGATTCGTGTTAGTGTGATCCCACTCAAAAAACCAAAACCCTATCTTCATCTCCACTTGCAGTTTTCACATTTATGATTTTATGTTCTCACCACTATTTTACCATCTGCCATGATATGAGATCTACCAATTCTTTTTTTAAGCATAATCTTCCCATATTATATACAAAAAATGAAAACGAATTTAGCTAATTTGTTCCATTTATTTATATGATTTGTGAGTGGCACTATTATTTTATCTATTCTGTATTCTTTTTATAATTTTATACTCTTTTCAATCATAAATGTAAAAATAATAAATCTAGATGGTTGTTTTGATTTTAAATATACCAGATCTCAAGCTGCCCTGTTTCTGACTTGTGATCTTTTTTTTTAATTTTTTTTCGAGCCGCAAGACTCGGTGGGGAAGCGGCAAGGCGCACGCTGCGTTTTATTAAACAGAAGGCAATTGGGAACTGCTGAGGTCAGCATCGGCGTCTGATTTGAAGAGGCAAACGGCAACACGTTTTGTTTTTCGTTACAATTCAGATTGTGAGAATCCGCAACACAATATTCAATTTGTGAACAATCTACTAGTTGAAGTGGTAACAGAAAAACACAGATTCAAATACCAGAAAGTGTATTTGTTGGGAGGACTTTTCTTAACCACTTTATACTAAAAAAAAATTAGTCTCAAGACTAATATAACTTGGGATGTCCTTAGTTTCACGGAAAAAAAAATCAATTTAAAAATGTTTGTTTTCTCTTTTAAATAAATCCACGTTCTAATTCGAAGTCTAATTGTTGACTATAAAATAATCAAGATCGTTGTAACATCAATCCCCCCCCCCCCCCCCAAGTTTCAATCTTGACCGAGAAAATAATAATATCGCGTACTAGAAACAATTTAACAGAGTGGTCTATATTGTGACGTCGATGAAGACTTAGAGGCAAAGGATTCTGGCCAAAAAAAAAAAAGGGACTATTTTTTTTAAAAAGTTTTTAAAACAAAGAATAAGGGGGTGTTTGGCAAAACCAAAACCTAGGTTTCATAATCACTTTTTCGCAAAACGAGATAACTTCCTTCACATATTTACTTCGTAATCCGTAAAAACACTTCTGAAACCATAATTTGGTTTCTATCCAAACACCCCCTAAGTATGAATCAATTTACCCTATCCGACGTTGGTGATGCCATTTAAATGGGCCTTTCCCAATTGACACGTACCAACTTCCCACATGACTCAGCTTTTGCTTTCCTTTCCCCCGTTCCTCATTTTCCACGCACACCTTCCTTTTCTAATCTATTATTTTATCTTTATTACTCTGTCTCTCTTTTTGTTCTTACGATGTATATCTTCTTTTTGAAACCAATCCTGCTTGAAACATATATGAGAAAAATTTAATCCTAAATACAAATTATTTGTAAGTCAATTCATGACCCCCCTCCCCAAAAAAAATTTGCCCATATTGAATATGATAAGACAAAACAATTAAAAAGAAGAATACGTTAGGAGAAACAGGTGCTAAAGAATATAATACATCTTTTTTAATACCTTTTCTGTAATAAAAGCAAACCCGAAACATTTTCAATTTTTCTTGTTACCTATATATAATACACAAATGGTATGAAATAAATATGTGAGAGAGTTTTGCATTATAAGCATGCGAAATCATTGGAACACCTACTTAAAAAAATGGAGAATTAAAACTAGATCCCAAAAAAATCATAAAATAAGTCTCAAAAGTTGTTATTGTCTATTCTAAAATTTTTAATCACATGCTGTTTAAATTGTTATTGAAATTTTTTAATAATTTTTTTTGGGACTTGATTGTAATTCTCTAAAAAAAAAACTCTCTTTTTACTTTACCAAACAAAATTTATCTCACATATTTATTTGATACAGTATAAAAAAACTTAAAATAAGTTAATTTGAACAGGTACAAGGTTATTTATATTAGCTTAAATAATCCCATCTTCTTATAAAATGTTTTCAGTCATTTTAAGCATTATCAGATTTAACCTTAAATAATCATAACTTTTTTAGGATGCCTCTTTTTTTAACCTGTAAGCTTCGAAGCACTTCTTCCTCGTTTATCACTTGACCAAAAAGCTTTTTACAAGTTAAGAATTTCAATTAAAATTTTCTTCTTCTTTTTGTCCTTGGATTTCAATTAAAATTTTCAAAACTTAACATTTTACAAAATATGATATAATTATTTTTATTTAAAACCCGAGCTATGAATTATGGAGAAAAAATACAATAATTAAGAAATTGTATGATGGAGATGCTACAAAAAGGACAAACAAGAGACGATGAGAAGTGATCGGCACGATAGCTTGCTGAACAAGCCGTGCATTTTCCATTCCATCCTTTTTTTCCCTACTTCTGTTATACGATTTTAATTTTTAATTTAAAACACTTCTAATCATACTTTCATTTTTTTAATGCAAAATACACTTGATTAATTTGTAACAATTTTAATAAATTTTTAATGCAGATTAAATAAATTAATTAATTATGATAAATATGAGATAATTTTTTGAAAATATTTCTATAGACGGCCATCTCAATCCCCACCGGGAACACGTGGCCCCCATCGTTTTCCCATATTCTAGATTTTTTCTTCTTCTTGTAAATAAATAAAGAAATAGACAGACAAGAAAATCAACAAGATAATAGCGCCATGTCGAGGATAAGAAAAACAAGTGGAGGAGTCATGTGGGAAGGGTTCCACGTGGAAACGTGCAAGCAAAGGAAATTATAAGATACATTATTAGTGAGGTACGTTTGGTTGGATCCACTGTTGTGTAATCTATGTCCATCCAACTGAATTAACAATGAGAGAATATTGAGAATTATATATAAAAATAAGAAAGAGAAACCCTGATAAAAAAATACTCCCTCCATTCCTTATTATAAGAGACATTTGGTGCTTATGACATGTTCCTATATATAAGAGACACTTAAAAGTTGTCTCTACTTTTTTGTGTTAATTTCCTATTTTACCCATATTTATTGTCTCAAATTCACACACTCTCTCCCTCTCACTTCTCTTTCTTTCAATAATTTAATTGTTCTCTCTCATACTCTCTCTCCTTATTAATGAGGGCATTTTTGGGAAAAAAATTATATTTTTTACACATTGATTGTTCTTAACTAATTTTAACTGCTTTTTTGATTAACGTAATTCGGTTATTCGTCTCTTATAATAAGGAACGGAGGAAGTACAAATTAATTTTCATCGGACAACAGTAATTTTTACTATTTTCGAGAGGTTTTCATTTTATCAACACAAACAGGGTCTTATAATTGACACGTAGTTTTCATGGAGCAGGCAGGTACGAGCGCGCTGTGAGCTGTCCACCAAAGGAATCCGGTGGCTTGAGCGACGTGCGGCGGCTATCCATTTCCTTCCACACTTCCACTTGTGTCTCGTCTTTACTTCATCAACGAATCTCTCTCGGCTCCGGCTCCGGCTCCGGCTCCGGCTCCTGGGAAACGTTAGCCCATGCCACGTAGCAGATTTAACTTCCTTTTTAAGAAAATACATTTATTCATTAAAATAAATAAATTAACGCTAAAAGTAACGTCTTTTTCAGAAGAGACAGAAACTCCGTGACTCATGATTCATGAAAGATCGGTGCCATAAGTTCTGCACTACTCGTATTTAAATGGAATTTTAATGATTCAGATTTAGAATTTTTACTTAAGGTTTTTAAATGAAAAATTACCTTTTCAAAAAACCGATAGGTAATACAAAACCTTATTTTAAATTCTGCACATGTTAAAAATTAAAAATGTAAAAATAAATTTATATTAAATTTGAACCGTTTAACTTTTTATATGAATAATTCAGATTTAATACTCATTAGATAAGCATCCAAACTAAATCCTGTGAGCCACATCGAGCTTTTTGGTGGTCAATTATTGTGTGAGAGTTAATTAGAAATTGATCTTAGGATCAATTTATACAAATTACAATGCTTTAATGCTTGAGAATGTAAACCATTTAAATTATTTTTTGAAAATCATATATAGCATAAAAGTTATTAACAAGTTACACACCTCGTTTCTAAGCCCTAATACACTCATGGCCACTTGAGTACTTCCGTAATCCATAATAAAAATAAGAGAGAACTGCCATGAAATTTTAAACAAGAAATATAATTATTAAAAAATTTCAACAACAACAAAGCAGTTTATAATCATGAGTTTCAGTATAATAAATGACAACTGCTCACTTGTCATTAAAATTTACTGATAATTATTTTTTTTCTTTATAACCTTATTATAGTTCTTCCGAAAAATAAATTTGGATGGGTAGCACCGAACAAAAAGAAAAATAAATTATTCACAAAACTTTCCACCTCCCAAGAATTGAGTTGTCCAAAAACTAATAAGATACTATTTTTACTCCAAAAAATAAAAAATTATTTAATTATTTAATTATAGCATATATTAACTCATATGGAACAATAATAAAACAGACACCTTCTCCTGGAACTTAATTAATCATTTTACTTTAATTCTTTAAACAATAATATACTTCCTTCTGTTGTCTATTTATAAGATAGTATATATTAAATATGAATAAAATTAAAAACTTATTAAATTTTAAGATAAAATTAATAAAATTTGATTTTTTGTTTTAATCAAACATATTAAAAATAACGCATAAATAAAATTAAATGAGAATAATATTAGCAGTGATAACAAATTTTTGAAAAAGAACTGTATTGTATCAAGTGAGTTAGGTACCTATATTTCCAAATTCAAAAAGTACTCACAAAAATAATGGGATTCACATCCACGATACCAATCTTTGTTAATTACTTAATTACGTCAAAGTAATATTATTTTTTGAAAAACTACTGTTATATTAAGTCATGTTATGAAATTCTTATATTGTCGTGTCTAAATTAATTACTAGATACGAATTAAAGGTAAATAATTTTTGTAGAAGTTAAAAAAAAATCTGCATCATGCATTTATTTATAATTTTAATAAGAAGTATACGAAAATAATATGAATATAGTTCCTCCAAACCTTAATATAATGATTCCCTAACTAATTTGGGTGGATCAAAAGAGTTAAAAATAAAATTTTCAATTTTATTATTATACTCATTTTTTAGAAGCTAAATTTTTGAAAACATAAATCAATTTTGAATAAGGATAATATAACACCAAAGACTAAAAATGTTCACCTTCAAGTAACTTATAAAATATTTAGGAGGAAATATTATTTAGAACATAAATGAAAATTAATAGCCTCATAGTATCGCGGTATGTAAGCTTTTCCTGTTTAGTTAAAAAATGTAAACTTTTCTTGCAAGTGAAAAATCGTGGGTTAAGTTCTATTCATAAGCCCTTACCATCTGTATTTTTAATTAAAAGATAAGACTCATATATTCCCCCCCCCCCCCCCCCCAAAAAAAAAAAGAAGAGAAGGATCCAGAAGGCGAGGTTGGTGAGAGTTAAGGGGGACTGTGGGAGTGATGAACTCGCTTCAGTAGCCGCTGGCTGGAGTAATGAGCACACTGCATTCACGTGCTTTGGCTTTATTTTCTCTTGCGCCAACCCCCTTTTTGTTCCCATCTGGATTTACTCAAGTCCTTCCTGGTTAGGTTTGGAGCTAAATATCAGAATTATTATTATTATTATAATAATAATAATATTCAATTTTATTGTTTGTGGGTGCTAACCTGTGCCAGCCTTCTTTTGTCACTTCTTTTTGATATTTACATCAAATTTTTTATATTCATTAGGTTAGGTTCCTCATTCTAAATATAAGAAATACGAGATGAGTTTGTTTCAGTTATAACATAAAATTTTAGTTCACTTTATTGTCTATATGAGTAACTGTGTATTTAACACCCCTATCTTATTTAGGCGCCCCTCTACCGTTCCAAAATTTATAATATTTTTTAAATATTTTTATTAACTACACACATTAAAAATATTTTTATCAAATAAATAGTTTTTCAGGCAAATAATTAAAATGAGTACTTTAATAAAAACAAACTACATTTTTCATAAATAACTAATGTGATTAATTTTCTTAATTTTTGCGTATTTTATTATTTAATTGTTACATATGGAAGGGAGTTTTATTGTATTTGTGTGTCTGTTTTTTTTTTTTTTTGGGGTGGGGTGTTTTAGGTTCGGCATGCTACCCTGCCAGTACGCTAAAAACAACTGCAGGACCACATGTCACGATGAGGTATGGGGTGTTCAATTTTTTTTTTGGTCAGAATAGTGTTCATCTTAATTTAGATTGATTTTGAATAGTTCATATTTAATTTAAAATTTAAAATAAATAGATAATTTAAAACGAAGATGATTTCTTAACTAACATTTCTTTAAAAAAATAAATTATATTAGAGTGACAAGTATGGCAAAAACAATCGTGCAAGGAGAGGGAAGCAAAAAAAAAAAAAAAGGACAAGAGTGAGGAGCGTCCAGAACAACGATGAAACCTTATATTAAAAAAGAAAAAGAAAAAAAAAGAGCAAAGATGAAACCAACCACGTGCTAGGTCCTTCCTCTCTTCATAACATCCTTCCACTGATCTCTACCTAACTTCTCTTTATCAACCTTCCTTCCTCTACCTTTTTCAGAACATGGAACCACTTACTCAGTATCTACCGGCTTTTTCTTTTTCTTTCTTTTTTTAAAATTAATTCCAGGAGCTCGATAAAATAGGATAATATATATTGATAATAAAATATTGTGTAAATAAATAAGACATTATACCTTTTGATCATATTCTTGTAATTTATCATATAAAACTAAATTCTATTTGACTAAAAACATTTCACTTATCAGCAATAAATTGTTGTATACGTTGGATGCATCCCATTATTTATAAAGTATAACAAAAGGTGAGTTTTATATTTAATTTGCTTTAATTAATGGTATATCTTTTTTAATACTAATTTTTATAGTGATGACCTAAAAAGTTATTAACAAGAGTTTAGGGTAACCTAAGTCGATTTATTTATTTTGGTCGAGGCACAAGGAGTATGCCTCACTTCTATTAGTTTTAGGTTAGGTATAAGAGTATTAAAATTAATCTCCAACCACTTATTTAAATTACATGAATTTCTATCACCAGAGCTAATTTTTAAAAGGAAAATTGTAATACGATCCCATCCAAAAGAATTAAATATAAAAGATCTCTTAAAATTATTAAATTATTCTGAAGTCCTAAAGAATCTCGTTGCAAGAGATTTTATTTGTTTAATTATCAAATTGTCTTTATCTTCTTTAAGTAATTGATAACTGAAAGAGCAGTCATTAACAACTTAAGATGTAAGAATTAATAACTATCGCGGCAGGTATTAATAACACATTTTCTCAACGCATCACAAAATGTAATGCGTGAGTAACAACTATCACGGCAGATATTGACAACACATTTTCTCAACGTATTACAAAATGTAATGCGTGAGTTGTCAGTATCTGCTGTGATAGTTGTTAATGTTTACACTTTAAGTTGTTAACGTCAATGTATACTTTACAAAAAAAATAAAGATAATTTAGTAATTAAACAAATAGAATTTCTCATAATCAATTTTCTTGGGACTTCAGATTAATTTGAATTAATGTTGGATAAATCACTATGCGTTTTAGATTTTGGATACACATGAAACAAAATTCCTGGGGAGGTTGAATGACTCGTTGGCTGCTTTTAAGTGAGGGAAGGTCTGGTTTTTTTGGCAAGAACTGTGTGAAAGTCGTTTTGGTTCTAACAACCGTCTTTTCTTATCTATAAGTTATTTAAAAAAATGTTTTTAAATATAAGTCACTAATAAAATAATTAAAGAATTTTTTAAAATTTTTTATTCCTATTGATTTTATAAATATAGAGATTAAAGAGAGATAAAGTAAATAGGTGGAAAAATATAAAATAGTATAGTTTTATCACTTTTTCTTTAATAAGAGCAAATATAAAAAAATTAGTAATTTAATATATTTTTTAATTTGCAGTTTTTGGTTATAAATGACTTATAAATGAGAAAAAGTGGCGTTATTACCTGTTTTTTTTCTTTTTCTTTTTGTTTCTCAACCAAAATCAGTAGTTTGGGTCATCCGCAGACAAGGAAAGGTTTTCAAAACCATATTTGATTTTATGGTATTGAAGTGTTCGTGTGAATTAAAACACAGCTTTTAAAATGTAATTAAAAAATAAGGATTTAAAACAGAATAAAAATATGCTCTGATGCGGTACTATGTGCTCATAGCGTAGGATAGATTTTACCAAAAAAGGTTAACATTCCACAAAAGGAACGAATAACGGTATTAGTGGGAATAATGCATCGTGATCATAAATATACAAATCTCAACAAATATTGTTGATTATATATATATATATATAGAAATATATAATTCTTATCCTGTTTTATTCTTCCTTTTTTATGTCTCATTTTCTACAAAGAATTCGCAATTATTTTCCAACAAAGGGGGGGGGGAATCAAAGGTGGGATTGCTTGATCATAAAACAGGGGCATGGAATGGAATAAAGTGAATATATTTACGTTACACAAGCATGCACGAATATTGAAAATTCTCTATTTACAGCCATCATGAAAATTTAGTTATACCCTTAATAAGAAAAAGAATTAATTATAGGAGATAAAGAAGCAAAAAATATCATACAGAAGAGCAAGGAATTATCCTTATGGCCATAAGAAAGCTATCTCCTTGAAGAGTTTTGAAATATATATGGCGTAATCTGAAGTTTGCAAGAGGAGGGCAATTAATTAATACTTTTTTTAAAAATTCAGAATTCTTTTTTTTTGGAATGAAATTTTAATCAGAAAATAAAACTTTATTTTTGGACAGAAAAGAAAGCCTTCGTTTAATAATATCATATGATATTAAACGAGATACATGTGTAAATATTAAGTTAGTGCAAAATCAATGAATCAATCTATATTAATATCAAATATCATATGAGATACAAATATTGTTCTTTTAGCTAAACATGAGATACACATGTTTGAAGGGGGGAAAAATTGGTTAAAAGTTTCCGCTTGACAAATGAATTGGAAAAAAGAGACCTGGGAGGCTGGAATAAATATAAAGGTGTGAGATGCTAAATTACGAGTGTGACACGAAAAAAACCATATTACATTGACTAATATTAATTGTATACTACCTCCGGTCCTAATTATAAGACCCAGTTGACTTATTTGAGAAGATTAAGGAAGTAAGTTAATTAAGTTATTTGTAATAAATAAGTGTTGTCATTCCTAAAATATCCTTGCTAATTAAGTATATTGGCTAGAACTATTATTATTAGAAGGATTATTTTGGAAAAAAATGCGTAAATATGAGAGACAAAATGGATTGGGGTCTTATAATTAGGACCAAACAAAAAGTCAAACGGGGTCTTATAATAAGGACCGGAGGTAGTATTACATATCCTCACTTACACATGACAGATCTTCACTAGCAATAATGAATTCTCACTATGGATGTTTTCTTGTATACAATGGATGCTTATTTATATATGACGGATGCACACTTGTATATAGGTTCTTATTGCATGTTATTGCGTAATATTAATGTTAATTGCATATGGATTTTTTGGTTATTTCGTAATATGAATGCTAATTACATATACAAGTGAACATTCATCATATACAATTAGTACTGTTTACACTTGCTGACACGGGAGAGCTCCACATCTTTACATTTATTCTAGGTCCCGTTTTCCAATTAGCTTGTCAAATGGAATTTTTAAGTAATTTTCTTCAAAAAAGATTGGTAGTTTTGACAATAAATTTGGTTAATCACCGCACTGGTAGGGAACTAATTACTATATTGATTATTATTTTGCATGAACAACATTATTTATTTCTGATTTTCATCAACCAACTGCGCTAATTCAATGAAGATCATAAAATTGATTTACCTCTTATCTGCACACATATTACGTTACAATAAAATATAAATAAAATCAACTAATTCCATATAAGAATAAACAAACTGTCAAAGAAGGCGGACTTTTTATATATAACTTAAATATTTATAGAAATACTTCAAGATTCCAGAACAGTTTGAAAATTATACTACCTGTTTAAAGTCTAACGTATTTTTCGGTTTTTCCTTAACGTTGTTTTCTCATTCATATGTTTATAGTTGGGTTGGTTTAGTTTAATGATAGACGGTACTATCCATTCAAACGATTTTATTTTATTTTTTTAGAATAAAAAAGATAAGAAAAATTCTAACGTATTTTTCACGCCCAAAATTGACTGGGCATTTGTAGTAATCTCTTCTAAATCCCAAATTCATGAGAAATCGGGATGGCTTTGGAAATTTGGACTCAAAAGATTCCACGACTATTAATAATTTTCCAAAAATACGGAATTATATAAAAATTAATTTTAAGATCTAAAAATGTCACTAATTCTTTTTTTTTTCCCAAAATAAGTATTGGAAATGATTTATATAACTTCTATTTCTGGAAAGCCATCGCCTGATTTACAGAGGAAACAATTAATCATCAAATTCAAAGTCAACAAAAATAGTACCATGGAAGTGACCCGGTCAGTCATCAACCATCGCTCGTGGCAATCGCTATCGTTTGAAAAATAAAATAAAATAAAATAATAAAATATGTAATTCCACAACTCATCATTCGAAGCCACCAACCAATTTTCCGAAAATGCCCTCTCCCTGACCCCGTATTTAATTTCCTACCAAACCCGTACCCCAGTCGGGAGTGGAGCCGAGCCGAGCCGAGATAAAGGGGGGAAAAGGGATAAAAAAAAAAAAAAAAAGTAAAGAAACAATCAAACAAAGGCCGTGATTGACTAGAACAGTGGGGCCCAGCAACTGACCCGGACTCCAATTCGGAATTCAACTCCGTTTAATAAATTAAAAAGGGAAAGCAGCAGGCACCAGATTTAATTTTCTTTAATAATTTTTTTCGGAATATAGAAAAAAGAGAAAAAGTTATCAAGAAACGTAAAAAAGGCAAATCAAATCCGTGAAGGCCAAAGGATTCGTTCCCACGCGCCTGCCTCGTCACCATCATTACACCTTCTCTGTCTCTGTGTCTTTCTCTCTCCACCTTGTCCCCCCCTTATATAAACCCTCCAATCTCTTCCTCCTCGTCTCGCTACCACACACCCTGTGAAGCGGGAATCCTCTGTTTCGTCCGAATTAAAAAGAAAAAGAAGGGAAAATTAAATCAGAAGTTTCTCTTTCTCTGAGATTTTTGTTACTGTTAGCCATGGAAGGCACGAGTTCCGGGAAGCGAGTTCGAGATGACTCGGACGGGTCCCGATTGGAATCGCCCGAGGTCAAGAGATTCAGAGACGATCTCTTCGACCTCCTCGACGATAACGAGCCCGCTCTTTCCAGCCAGGATCTGGACTCGGTCATGAAGAGTCTGCAGGAGGAGATTTCTGCATCTTCCTCGCCTGCTCCTGTCGTCGATCTGACGTCAGATTCCGGCGAGTCTCAGCCTCAGATTGGGTACCTTCTCGAAGCCTCCGACGACGAGCTGGGCCTGCCTCCGCCCGGAGGTGAGTTGGTGAAGCAGGACGGGAACGGCGAGTTGCCGAACGAGTTACTCCATGTATCGTCGGACTCGTCTGGAATCGCCGAGTTCTGGGAGTTTGAGAATCAGATCCCGAGTTACGACTCGTTCGATTTGGGAACCGGAGTTGAATATAACGGGAATACGAACCCGGAGTACGTGGAGTTCGACGGCCTTTTCGATCACTCCGATGTGTATTACGAGTCAGCCGAGTTGTCCGAGTCGTGGCGGCACGAGACCCTGCCAGCTCAATAGAACGGAGAGGAAAGAGGAAAAAAACACTTTTCCGTCTTACGAATTTTATTTCGTATAGACGAGACTTGTAAATTTATTCCCCCAAAATTTTTTTTTGGGCCTTTGTTAACGAAGGAATTACAGAAAGTCATATTTAGGGGTAGGACGAAATGAAAGACGAGCTTTGACTGGGGAGATTCCTCCTTTTTTTTTTTATTAATTAATATTTAATTAATGAGAAAATTATTGGATTCTCCTGCCGGAAAATCAATCTTTCCGTAAAGTGATTTCACATATGCTTTCTGAAAAAAGCATTATTATGCATATCGGATATTTATAAAATATTAATAACTTGATTGAATTCTTTTCATTTTTCTAGATAAATCAACGCACAAGACGCATGGGGTGGAAAAATACCCCCAGTCCAATAATAAAAATTCAGTTAATTAAAAATTTGCAATACAATTTTTATTTAAAAATGTATGATTGTATTCATGACACTTTACAATATTTGATGCAGTTGGTAGAATGGGAAGGAAAAATATGGAAAATGCCATCACAGTCCTTTACATAAAGTGTAATATGCTATATTCAGATATCAAAGGCTCTCTGTTTTTTTTTGGGGCTAGAAGATGTGTAAAGGCTTTATTTGATAGAGTAAAAGCAAATATGAGATGCTGAAGTGTTTAAATAATTCTAATTATTTGTGTGATTATGTCCATTTGCTGGCCGAAATATATTTTGAATTCTAGTAAAAAAAAAAGAGAAATATATTTTGAGTTTTACCATCCTCGGCTTTCTCTGGGTTTCCCTTTCTTTTTTTTTTTGGAAAAAAAACTCCACTTTATCTCCAACATTTATTTAATTATGGATCATTAGGTATCTCCTCATGCACGAAAGTTTTCTTTTCTCCTACTCCTTGGAAGATGTTCATCCTCGTAAAATAGTTATTTGAATAAATTTAGGATTACGAGCTAATTTTACTTTGAGAGTATTTGCAAAAAAAACAAATTGTAAACATTCAGAAGTTTTTTTAAATTTAATATCATCTTGAAACGGTAAGCGTTATATTTTTTTTTTAACAATAAACATGATTTTTTCACTAATAACATGAAACACTTTCTATAGGATATTTAAATGAAAAAATCAGCTTTTTAACAAATACTTCAGAGACATGAGACCCATTAGATGGTAAAATAAAAGGAAGAGTGTATTGTGTGAAAAGAAACTGAGTGGGAATGTGGGTTTCATGATTAGAGATGAAGTTTTGGAAGGGTGCTTCCTTTTAACCCTCGCGAACTTTCTTGTCCAGCAGATATTTTCGACAGAGAGAGATTAGTACTCAAACGTATGACGCAAGCAAGATCAAGCAACAAACAATTATCAATCAGCATTATTAATAATAATTAATAATTGATGAAAGCAGTGTAACAGAAGATCATGTTAAAAAGATCAATCAATTAAAATAAAAGAAAGCTGAATCAATTAGAAAAATATTTGCATCGGACAATTATCAGGTTGCCGATTATTTTATGAAAATTGGACCATGGATGATCAAATGTAAATCATTGACGTTTTTTATTAAGGCAGGAAGGAAGGAAGAAAGAAAGAAAGCCTTTTTTTTTTTTGGAGCAAAAATTTTAGATAGGAGTCTGGGCTCAGAAGGGTACTTGAATGGCTTCTCTTAACTGATGCTAATATTGGTCAGGACGAACTTATATTATATCCTTAGGGCCTGTTTGGTTTGAGGGGAGGGAAGGGGAGGGAGGGGAGGGAGAGGTAGGGGAGGGGAGGGGAGGTTTCATCCTCACCTTGTTTGGTTTGATTAAAAAGGAGGGGAAGGGAGGGTATTTAATGATCCCTTGTTTGGTTCAAGGAGGGGAGGGGAGGGGAGGGATAGTAATAATCAATTTACCATTTTACCCTTATATATTAGTTTATGTTTTTTATTGATATATTATATAAATTAATTTACATCTTAATTTAAATTATATAATTTAATCAAAATTCAGTTTTATCATGTTAATATGTGTATTAAAAAATTGGTATAGTAATTTTTCATTCTAATTAATATAATAATATATTTAAAATAATCAAATTAACAAATTTTATATGCTCTAACAAAAATGAAATTTTATTTTCTTTAGGCTATCTTTTTTTCCAGCTTTAAAATATATTTAATAAATAATATATTTATAAAAAACAATTAATTTTATAATATTATAATTTTTTATTTAAATAATTTTTATTTTTAAATAATTTTTATAATATATTTTTAATTATAATAATGTATATATTTTTTATTTTTTTACTTAGGATAATATATATTTTATTTGAAATAAATATTATAATAATATATTTTATGGGTAGAAGTGGAATATTAAAAAAATTATAAGGGCATAATGGTCCAAAATTTTGGCTCCCCTCCAAAAACCCCCAATTTGGAGGGGAGCCAAAATGGGGGGAGGGAGGGGAGAGGAGGGGACATTTTAGCTCCTCTCCCCCTTCAAAATTTTTAACCAAATGAGGGGAGGGGCTCCCCTCCCCTCCCCTCCCCTCCCCTCCAACCAAACACACCTTTAAGCGTTAACCTAGACAATCCCGTTTTAATATGCCTTTCCAGGTTGCGCAGAGAGAAAGCAAAATGAAGAAGATGGATAGACGGAGGAGAGAAGGATCCGGTACTGGTCTTATGCAGATTATTGGGCTTTACAAATTGTTGGGCTTTTAGATTGCTTTCCTCTTTACTTAAGATTGCAGTCTTCTAGGTACTGTTTCATTTTAAAAAAATATTTTTTATAAGTATTTTCTGAATAAAAGTAATCCTGTTTAAAATAGTATAGGATACTAAATATGAGCATCTTTTTAAATAGAGATTTGGATTTTAATTCGTCACGTTATGAGAAACTAATTACTTTTGCTAGACTCAGCCCAGACCGTAAGTACTGTTTTATTTAGATCACATATTGGGAATATCTATTGCCTAATAGGCAACAAAAGTTACTGTTTTTTTTCTCTCTTTTTTGCTTCTGGAAAAATGTCACAAAAATGCCACAACAAATCTTTGTCCTTATCGTATTTTGGCTGTAGTCTGTATAGTTTGTTTTGGTGATATTTCATTCATCCTTTATGATTTGCTACATATGAAACTCTAATCCCTTCATTTTTGAAAATTACTCAAAATAATAATTACAAGCGAGCTTGAGTGATGTTAATTTGGTTGATTGAAAAAAAAAAAAAACAAAACAAAGAAAGAAAAAGAATCCCTTCATCCTGGCCCTCTCTTGGATCTCATTACAAACATTAATAACAACCTCTTCCATCACAATGAGCAACTCGCGGGCAAGTTAGGCCCAACCCATATTACAGATTACGGATCGCTCCAAAATGGATTGAGCCCATCGAGACAAATTTGAGTCACGGTAGTATTTCTTAATTATTTGTTTTTGCCAACACGTATTTCTTAATTATTTGGTGAGAAAAGAATAATTGTTTTTTCGTGCCAAAAAAGAAATTATACTCAACGGTATATAACATTGTAGGTTCTTAGGTCATATCAGGTATGTAACATTAGTGTGAAGTTATAACAAAGTTATTTCTTAATTAATTTTTCTTACACTTTTATCTTATATTTTTTCTTTATCAAACTTTTTAACCCTGCTTCTTCAATTTTTTAAAATAAGAGCATCAAAATTCTCATTATCCTGCCATTTCTTTCATTTCTCTATGATCAAATAGAACCTTAATGCATTTGTATCTGATCCAATCAGAATAAATATATTTTAAATGATTAATAATATTAATAATAAAATTATTTTATGAAGTATTTTCATAAAAAAATATGATTTCTGGATTAAAATTATGTTTGGTAATTTTTTCCCCCTTTAAGTAGAAGATTAAAAAATGTGCTGTTTAAGATACCCGAGTTGAATTTTTAAAACCATGGATGTGACGACCATTCTTTTAAAACCCATTTAGATTAAAATTTCAATTTATTCAAAAAATTAACCATGATAGAAAAGAAGAAACCTTAAAATTTTAAAATTACTATCATGATTAAAAGAAATAAACTTATATCAAAAGCATGTTGATACTTAACTTGGGCCTTGGACTTCCAAAGTCCAGAAATATCATTCCACCCTTAGCCCAAACAAAACTTATACTTTCAAACGAATGTTACGTATAAAGTCTTAGAGGCCTCTGGCTTTCTAGCAGCTCTCTCGTCAATTAGCAATAATCAAATGTATTAGTTCACAACATCAAAATAGATGAGCCCTATGTGGTAATGTATAATAATTTAGCACATAAAACAAACGAAGGGAGGCTATACAAGCTGTGATAGCACACTAAGCCTCCGAGGCCTTCCCAAACAGATCATCACCTGAACTATCATCTGAAAATGTTAAACCACGGGATGAGACAAATGCCTCAGTAACTAACTTTCCAACTCATCATACATACTAACACGTGTTCGTGAGATGTCAAGTGGGATAATTATTAATTCTCGAGAAACATAGATATATCTATAGAAATATAATTTAATCATCCAAACCCTCACTTTGGGGGACGAATAAGAAGCCACAAATGCTTATCCCTCACTATGGGGGGAAGAAGGAAGAAGCTAACCAATGTGCACCAATGACGGCCTTACCACGTGGTAGGATAGCGTTCAATCCAAGATTTAAATAACAACCAATCATTCGCAATATCACTAAAAATGTCTTAATCTTTTCTCAGCATAATCCATAAGATATAAATCATATATCTTTTCCAAACTTCTCAATTACAATTTCAAAAATCCCACAAGACAATTTTCATAACTCAAAAGATATAATATATCTACTCAAATTACGAATAACAAATATTATTCAAAAATAGGAAAATACTCACAAACAACATATTAGCACATATAACAAGTGGAAAGTGGTTACCTCTCGCCAAAGTAATAGAAGGATTACCACGAGGTCAATCCTTTGCTCAACCATTAATTAATTTACACAATTAATATAACCATATATTAATATAAACTAATTAATTAATTAAGCTTATATATTAGTTAAATTCCTAATCTAATTTAATTTTCATTCTAATTTAATTAATTTAAATTAAATTAGTTCATAAATTTTCTTCAAAATTAATCTTGTATTATAATTAAACATATATTAATATTTTCATAAATCTACGGTTATGCCTTTGCTTGAGCTACCCGTGCTCCCGTAACTGTAGCTACTCTTTTTATTGATTCCTCCCATTGGCCTTATAAAACCAGAGAATCTATCCTAGTTATCCCGATGTCGGCTCTCCTCTACCTCTCTGGTTCTGCGAGCTGTCATCCTAAGTTTCGTGCAAGCATTCTCGAAACTCTTGAACTCATATAAGATCATTTGTTGCTTCCATTCTGGCCTCGCCCTTCCAAATGACCTTAACATGGCGGATGGTTTTGTTCTTCAATTGTTTATCCTTAACGTCTAAAATCTATTCTAGTTCCGCTTTATAGATCAATTTTCTCATAACTCAACCGTTTCAACTCAATAACATGAGACGAATCCGGATAATACTTCTTCAATTGCAATACATGGAACACGTCGTGTAACCTAGAAAGATAAGGGGGCAGCACAATCCGATATACAATATGTAACATCCATAGGTCCCGGAGTGTAGTCGTAGCCACCCCAGGGTGTCTCTTGTAGATCTTTTTCGGTTTTGGTCCAGCCGTAGCCACCTCACCATTTGTTTCCCCAGTTCATTAATAATAGATTGGGACATAAAAAATAATAATAAGGGTTCTAGTTTCTCCCAGTATGATTCTTCTTATTAATTCTTCCCATTAGCCTCACAAAACTAGAGAGCCTGCCCTAACTATCTGGAGCTGGCTCTTCTCTACCTTTCAAGCCCCGCGGGCTACTATCCTGAGTTTCATGCAGGTATCCTTACAACTCTTAAACTTATATAAAGCCATTTGTTATTTCAACTCTGACTTTGCTCGTTCCATCTATTGTCGGGCCATTCACTCTGGGTTATAATTTTACTGCAGGTAGGTAACATGCTTGGAGAGGTCCATATACTTGGTAATAAACTCCTCCTCATGCATTAACTTTATTAGGATCTATACTCTCATAAAAAGTCTTTGGGTGATGACGCTCTATGTCCTTCCATACACTCTTAAGGTTCATAGTCTCCTCTTTCCCTTATCGCCCTCGCGAGCTACTCTTTCTCTGGTTCCTTCAACAGATTCCTTGTGGGTGACAGAATTTCTCATAGACGGCCCAAGAAGTCCACTTCCTTCAAATTCTTCCACATCTTTCTTGATTCTCAAATCTTCCTCCATCTTCCTTACTCTCTCATCTACCACCGTAACTACCACTTCCCTTAGCTGTTGCAGTAAGGTTTCTTGATTAAACTGCAGAGGACTCGGTGGTTGATTAGGCGGGTTTGTGGATTCATCCCCACCCTGATCAGTTTGTCGGGATGGCGTCTAAATTTTAGGGTAGTCCTGAAGACTTTTGGTACTTTATCTTGACTTTCTAACAAGTCAAACATTATATCACGAATTTTGTCACATTTCTTTTCAGTTTCGGCCACCAATAGTTTCTTTTTAAATCATTATACATCTTTGTTATTCCTGGATTCATCGAATAGTTACTTTGATAAATATTTTTTTTAAAAAAAAACATGGTCTTCTTAATCTCATCATCATTAGGGATGCAAGTTCTCTTCTTCTTCTTGTATTTTTTTAAAGATTCCTTTTTCTCCAATGTCATTGTCTGGCATATCCCCATTTCCCGATACATCTCAAATACTCAATAATCATTCATCTTCCATTTGTGCTACCTTCAAATCCTTAAAGAATTCATATTTGACTGCAAAGTATCAGATGCCTTAGGCATCACTTACAGATCTCTCAACCTCACTGAGCAATAGAACTCCTCTAACCTCAAATGAATTGTAACATCTTGAATTCTACTATTATAAATATTTTAATGAATTGAGCTACTCGTAGATTTATATATGCTACACTAAATATATAAATATATTTTAAAATAATACATATTAAAATAATATATGTTACACTTTATATTTCAAATACTAACTTAATTTAATTAGTTGGTGGAAAGTTGACTCTCTTATATTTTTTTTATTTTTTTTAAACATTAGGATATTACTTTGGTGAGAGGTAACCACTTTCCACTTGTTATATGTGCTAATATGTTGTTTGTGAGTATTTTCATATTTTTGAATAATATTTGTTATTTAGAATTCAAGTAGATATATTATATCTTTTGGGCTATGAAAAATTATCTTGTGGGATTTTTAGAATTGTGGTTGGAAAGTTTGAAAAAATATATATGATTTATATCCTATAGATTATACTGAGAAAAGATTGAGACATTTTTATTATATTGTGAATGATTGGTTGTTATTTGGATTTTGGATTGAGCCCGATCCTACCACGTGGTAAGGCCGCCATTAGTGCACATTAGTTGGCTTCTTCCTTCTTCCCCCATAGTGAGGGATAAGCCTTTGTGATTTCTTATTTGTCCCTCACTCTAAGCACTTTAGTAATACTATCATTAGGAAGCTTAAAATATATAGAAAATATTCATAAAGAAAGTTTGATTAAAACAATTATATTTGTGTACCTAGATGATTCCCAAAGCTTGCATTACTCTTCAAAATTAGATGTTACAATTTTCATAAATCTATGGTTATGAAAATTTATATATGTTACACTTTATATTTCAAATACTAACTTAATTTAATTAGTTGGTGGAAAGTTGACTCTATATAAATTTAAATAAGAAACTTTAACTACAATACTTATTTTAAATCTACGGTTGACTTTGCGAGCTACGTTATATTAGTTGATTGTAACATAACATATTTAAAATACTTCAAATATTTAAACTCTTCTGATACCAAATTGTGACAATCGTTCATCCAAAACCATTTTAGATTAAATCCAACAATTTATTTGAATGATTAACCATGATAAAAAAAGAAACTTTAAAATTTTAAAATCGCTATCATGGTTAAAAGAAATAAATTTACATTACGAGTAACATCGATCGTTAACTTGGGCCTTAGACTTCCAAAATCCAGAAATATCATTCAACCATTAGCCCAAACCAAACTTATACTTTCAAACATACGAACTGATAAATCATTTTAATATAAGTCATGGAGTTCATTAGTTAAAAGTCAACACTATTAAAAGAGTGTAATATGCAAAGTCTTTAACATCTCTGGCCTTCCAACGACCCCCATATCAAATAGTAGTAATTAAAAGTATTAGTTTACATCATTAGAGTATATGGGCCCTATGTGGCAATATCTAACAAATCAGCACATATAACAAAAGTCGGGAGGCTATACAAGTTATGACAGCACACTATGCCTCCGGAGCCATCGCTGATGGGCCACCACCTGAACTATCACCTGAAGATAGTAAAAACCACGGGGTGAGACAAATGCCTCAGTAACTAACTTTCCAACTCATCATACATACTAACATGTGCTCGTGAGGTGTTAAGTGGGACAATTATTAATTCTCAAAAACATAGATATATAATTTCAATCATCCAAACCCTTACTATGGGGCTAACAGACAAGTCACATAAGTCTATCCTTCACTATGGGGATTAATCAGATATATAGGCCTATCCCTCACTTTGGAGGACGAATAAGAAGCCATAAAAGCCTATCCCTCACTATGGGAGATGAAGGAAAAAGCCAACCAATGTGCACCAATGGCAGTCTTACCACGTGGTAGGATAGGACTCAATCCAAAATTCAATTAACAACCAATCATTCACAATATAACAAAAATATCTCAATCTTTTCTCAGTGTAATCCATAAGATATAAATCATATATCTTTCCAAACTTCTCCATTACAATTCCAAAAAATCCCAC
This sequence comes from Neltuma alba, assembly GCF_004799145.2. Lineage (NCBI taxonomy): Eukaryota > Viridiplantae > Streptophyta > Magnoliopsida > Fabales > Fabaceae > Neltuma > Neltuma alba. The sequence goes on from NW_021636856.1 coordinate 55,492, forward strand.
AAGACAATTTTTATAACTCAAAAGTTATAATATATTTACTCAAGTTCCAAATAACAAGTACTATTCTAAAATAGGAAAATACTTACAAACATATTAGCACATATAACAAGTGGAAAGTGGTTACCTCTCGCCAAAGTAATAGTAAGGATTACCATAAGGTCAATCCTTTGCTCAACCAATAATTAATCTACATAATTAATATAACCACATATTAATATTAATTAATTAATTAAACTTCTCTATATTATTTAAATTTCTAATTTAATTAAATTTTTATTCTAAATTTCTGCAACTCTCATAACCCAAAAAATTATTAAGTATTTTAGAAATAACTTAAAATTTCTAACAAGCCAAATTATTTATTTACCACCTCCAAATTATTTACCTTAATAAAATTTTTTTTTCACAATTTCCAAATATAAAATTACTATGTTCTAAATCCTAAAAATCTCATTTTAAGTTTAAACCTCAAAATTAAACTTTCAAAAATTCAATAATACTTCAAATATTTATAAATAAATAATCTAATTAAAAATTTAATGGTATAACTACCATATATATATATTTCCATAAATAATAAACTTTTTAGTTACAATAATTATTTTAAAAACCACCAGTCACCCAATAAATAAAACTAAACTGATTAAAATCTTAATAATATGTCAAACAACCCAAATAAATTATTTAACTTGAATTTAATCGGAAAAAATATAATATAAATCATATGTAACAGATTTTTCAACTAAAAAAATTAATTTAAATACTAAAAATCAACAAATGGACAAATCTAACCTATTAAAATTAACAACTCATTTACTTCTAAATTTTCATGATCATCTTTTACCAAAATTCCATATTTATATCATATATAAGTCTCAAAATTTTCTCTAAGCACTTTAGTAGTACTATCATTAGGAAGCCTAAAATATATAGAAAATATTCATAAAGAAAGTTTGATAAAAAGAACTATATTTATGTGCCTAGATGATCCCCAAAGCTTGTATTATTTTTCAAAATGTTAAACTTTCTTTGCTCCTCTCTCGTTCTCTCTTTTCTCTGATTCTTATTCTCTCTCTTTCTTTCCCACCCTCGTCTTCTGGCTGTACACTCTCTCTTTTATGCTGCAAATTCCAACCACCCATCACAAATTTTCCTCATTGCATTTAATTCTCCTTCCCCCAAAGTCTTCATTCTCCTTTCCATACATTTGCCCCCATTTTCCACTCTCTCCCAAATTTTCCACCTTCAAATTTCAACTTTCCACCGAAAGTTAGTGGAAAGTTGACTCTATTATATTTTTTATATTTTTTTTGAAATATATATTTTTTTGAAATAAAAAAAAAGTAAAGTAAAAAATATATATAATAGAGTCAACTTTCCACCAACTTTCGGTGGAAAGTTGAAATTTGAAGGTGAAAAATTTGGGAGAGAGTGGAAAATGGGACAAACGTATGGATCGTATGGATCAGATTGCGCTATTATCATATCTATCCACTTTACACGACATATTCCACGTGTCACAGTCGGAAAAAAAAGTATCATATGGATCCATCTTATATTATTGAGCCCGAAGAGGTGAAGTTGTGGGAAAATTTGACCTATCAAGCAAAACCACAGTAGATTTTAGATGCTAAGGGCAAACAATTGTGGAACAAAACCATCTACCTTGTCAAGATCTTTTAAAAGAGCATAAATCCTAATGATGTTACATAGGCATATATATATTTTCATAAATAAGAAACTTTAACTAAAATAATTATTTTAAAACCTCCAGTCACCCAATAAATAAAACTAAACCGATTAAAATTTTAATAATATGTCAAACAACCTAAATAAATTATTTAACTTAATTTTAATTGGTATAAATATGATATATCTCATAAATAACATATTTTTTAATTAAAAATTAATTTTTAAATACTAAAATCAACAAATGGACAAATCCAGTAAAAATGATATACTATAACAGATCTATATAATACTATGGTTAACACTCATCAAAACTAAATACTTGCTATGAACTCTATATCAAAAATTTTTCTCTAAGCAAAATTACTATCATTAGATAGATCTGACTGAGTAGAACAATTTTTGAAGGAAGTTTTGTAATTAGAAGTAGTTTACTTACCAAACTATATGAAACGATGAAGAAAGAAGGAGAGAGATGAGCGACGCCACAAGTGGAATGAAGGCAGGGAGAAAGAGAGAGAGAGAGGAGGAAAAGAAAAAAGACGGAGGAAGATAAAAGAAAACACTCGGGACAAACTGAAGTTAAAGACCCTAGGTAAAACGGAGAAAATAACAATTTGGAACTTTTTTTAATTTTAAATATTTAAATCCTTAGAGTAGAATTTAAGATGTTACAATGGACATCATTTCAATGTAAAGTAAAAGGCTGATTTTTCTTAGATAAATGACATTCTAATCACTAATGTTTTATATAAAATAATCTTCAATTTCAAAAATTTTAGAATCAAGTTATTTTAATACCGTGTAGTCAAGAATTGGACGAATGGTGTAATGAAATGAATACTACTTGGCTATTGAATAGTTATTGCATCGATATGGAAATTATTTTTTATATTTTTTGTCAAAATGAAAATTTATTGAAATAGAAAAATTAAATTTTATTATCAGTAATTTATTTTCCACAAAGGGTTTAAATATTTGTTACTTTTTTTTGTTAATAGGCATATACATATCATTTTACTCATTAAAAAGAATAGACACATAAACATTTTAAAATTTTCTGGGTGTATTTTTTATGTTTTACTCTAACATAGCTTGTAATTTAAGAATTATTCACAGTCATGAAATACAAAATTAATAATGTAAATCTTCATTTCATAAGACTATTTAAAAAATATTAGATATGAAGAAAAATAATAATTGCCTCATATTTTTTTGTATTTGTGTTTAATATTCACAACAGAGATTTTGATACATCTAAGGAGCATTATTTTATTGATTGACTAAAAATAAATGTTATTCTTTCCTTTTCCATGACACACCAGATATATAAATTTTTTCTTATTTTTTCAAGTCTCATTTAATTTTCCATTTTATTTTATTTTAATCTTATAATAAATTATAGGAACCAATTGGACCCTGCCTTAAGTGAAATGGACTGTTTGACCTTTTTTGCTTTAAATTATTTCACTAATCGCTTTCATTTATTTTAATAGAATATTTTGTTTTCATTCTCATGATGCGGATTGCGCACCCCGAAAAGAATCAATACATACGACTTGCGCCCTTGCCTGTGTAGGTTTTTTTTTTTATAAAATAAATAAATAGAAAGTAAATTTTATCACACACCAAATAAAATTTATACAAAAAGGTTGACCAGCCATGCTCCGGGCTTGCTGGGATAACAATAAAAATCCCTTATAAGCATGTTTCACATAAATCAAATAAATTTTTTTTTAATACACTTATCTCGCATTCCGTAAATCATGATTGAAAAACCTTCCATCAATTTGAATCCAAATAAACCGGAAGAGAAGGCCAGCCCAACAAAACTAAAATAAAAAAAAGAACAATGAGAATATATGTTCATATTTATTGTCTTATAGTGTCTCGAATACGATTACTTCCAATGAGAATATACCTATACATAATAAAAAACTTATAGAAAAGTACATTATTTAAAAAGGTAACATATAAGTTGTTTAATTAATATACTTCTCACAATAGCATTATAGAAATTTTATTATATTATAATTTGACAAAATATGAAAGTTAGAGAAGTAAAATTTATCTGCATTTGCTAAATTACTCTTTCTTAATATAAGGGAAGTGTGAGGTTGGCTCGGGCTTTTTAGCGAACTAAGGCGTGTTTCAAACTTACAAAACTTAAAATATATTATTTTCACGCTCGTTTTCATTTTATATATCTTCATTCTCGCATCTGTTCCATTTTAAAAAAATTCTCCCAGGTTCAAAAGGAGCCTAACAAAATTTGGCATCTTCATTTCCTAAATATAGTAATTAATACCAAGGAACAAAAAACCGGACCGGTAACTAAACCGTCGCATGGGGAGGGTCATTGGTCGGACCGGGATCGGACCGGTCATATAAAAATAATACAATTTAATTGGTAACATTAAAATAGAATAATCCTAATATCTATTTGACTATTCTACTTTCAGATTTCATTCATATGGACGTTTATTCATTGGTCTGGATTTAAAAAATTGAAAAAAACAAACACACACAAATTTCAAATGCCCACAGCCCATACACCGAATGTTTTAATTTTACTTCTTCAACCTCAAAGATCAATTTAGATAATTAGATTTCATATCACTCATAGCCGAAAGCCTAAAACACGGAAGCAAGACCAAGAAAGGAAAAAACAGAGCACATCGAATTGAAAGAAAATAACAAACCAGACAACAAAACCACAAAAACTAAAAATAGGTAGAAGGAGAAGGAAGAATCTCGGGCTGCGACAATGGTTCTACCACCGTAAAGAAAGAAATGATGATGGGGAGTGACGAGCTACTGCCGCGACCTACGACCGGCAAATCTAATTGAAGAACTGAGAACGACAACCTCTGCTTTGACCAGGACAACGTCATGTGAAGACCGATGACCTCCGATAGCGAAGAAAATGGCAGCTACAATGAGGAAGATTGAAGATCAGACTTGCGATGAGGTTGAGGGAGACCGGAGATCAAACTTGCAATGACTGCCATTTTGGAGCTCTGCCGAACAAGGAGCTCTGTTGGAGACCGTCGTGCCATCTTGACGCTAGGGAGTAGGGATTTAGGAGGAGACGATTTTGATTTTAGGGAGGCGAGCTGCTGCACGAGCTAGAGGAATGAGGAATCAGATTCAGGTCACACATCAAATGGTTTTGGCATACCGGAAAAAAAGGAATCGGGTAACCCAGCCAACCGGGATTACCCGGTTATATACCGGTTATGACCGGTTAACATGTTTTTTACCAGTTCGATTGGCTCCCGGTTCAGCTAAAAACCAGACCAGACTGCGGACTGGTTCACCAGTTTTCCGATCGTACCGGCCAGTTCGGTCTGTTTTTTTTCCTTGATTAATACACTTATGCATTAATTTTTTAAGCTAATTATTTGACCCAAACGTCATTAATGTTTGATTCAAATTGATGTAGTTAAATAATCGTCAAATCAACATATAATAGACGGACACATGCACAACTATGTCAATGTTAAGGTCAAATTCAAAACCTCATCCAAGTATTGTGGTGGCATTGCCTCCAGGACAACAACTAGCTGACTGGTAATTAATAAACTTGATATCCATATATTATTTTGAAAAAATTGTAAAAAAAGACCTTTGAAATAACAAAATCAGGAAATAAGTGTTTAAATTAACAAAATTACTATCAGAAATTAGGTCCTAAATATAAATTATGAAATGTTTAAAAAAAAAAAAAACAAAATACCCCTCCTTTTCTTTCTTTTATCTCATCCCTCCTTCTCTTTCCTACCCATCACCTTTATTTCCACTATGTATCAACCAATTAATCAAAGCTGTCCAAGAAAACAATTTCTTGTGTAGTACTCTATGAAATACTCCTCCAATCCTTAATATAGGACCTAATTCTTGAGTTGGTTTTGATCCTAAAATAAAAACTCATTTATCATATTTATCATTTTTCTCTAAATTGCCCAAATGGATACTCCCTCAACCATAATCAAGTAGAAGAGGGAGATGGGGTATTAAAAAAGATGATTATGGTGTTTTAAAAAAATGTGTCACTTTTCTTATAATTAAGTAACTTATCTAACTTCCTTAATCTAATCAAATTAGTTAATTAAAATTAGCTACAAAATTAGCCATGGAATTTTTTGACGGAAGAAATTCAGTGGCTAAAATATTATAATTGAGATTTGTGATGGAATACTTTTTCGTGACTAATTCTCTAGCTAAAATATAATATTTAATATAACATAATACAATAATATAATAAATATCATAAACATATAATTAAATTATATATCATACGAATGTTAAATAAAATAATAAATTAAAAAATATATTTATGAAAAATTATTTACTATTTAAAATTCAAAAAATTAGTGTTATATTTAAAATAATTTTTTTAAAAATAAAGCATTATAAAATAAATAGTAAAACAAATATCTAAAAATTATTTTGTTACAAAAATAGTTATGATTAAAATTATCATATAGTTTATTTTTAGTTTCTAATAATAAATATGTGTATATATAATTATTTGTGTAAGAAAATATTATATATATATATATTTAATTTTAAATAATAAGTTAGTAAGTTCATTACAGCTCAACTGGTAAAGTCGCGCGAACACAACAAGGTCTTTGGTTTGAGCTATAGAGAAGTTACTTTGTGGAGGAATTATATGGTGGTGACACATGGCAATAAAAGTGGCATGTGAGATAGCGACACGTGGCAGTAGAGGTGAGGTGAGGGTGGCAGCGATATATGAAGATGAGGTAGTGACACATGGTGGCAGAGGTGAGGTGGTATTTTAATTTTTTTTAAAAAATATATTAGAGATGGAATTTCAATTCTGTCTATAATCCGATTAGTGACAAAAAAATTAGTGACGAAACAAATTCCGTCACTAATTTTGTCGGCAATATGATTCCATTGCTAATCCATCGCTAAAAAAAAATTATATCGGTAAATTTCGTTGCTAATCACACGGTTTTTTGGTAGTGAGCATTTGATTATCATCCATTCTGAGCATACCCATACATATCATGCCTGTCCGAGCAACCAAATTTAACAAAAAGAAATTGAATTAAACATGGAAGGTGCAGATGGGTTGCGGCGCACAGAAGATAGTCGGGGTTGGAGCAAGTACTGAGAAAGAGGCATTCATACTAGACTTCGAGCAAGGACGCCCTAGCCACGAGCAGATGCAGAGAAATTTTTGTGACAGAGCACAATGGATATTAAGAACTCAATTATGTGTTTATTAGTGTCGCTCTCGGAAGCAATGGATTTTTGGTGCTTTGGTCCTGAGCTTTACTTTCTTTGCTTTCGTTTTGAAGTTGTAGCTTCAATTTGTGTTGAGCCAAGCTTTCTATGTCTTTCTTTTGAGAAT
>NW_021636858.1:0-56042 GCF_004799145.2 Neltuma alba
GATACCCAACCTCCATCTCTGTTCTCTCTCATCTTTCTCTCATCTAACCCTAATTTCTTCCATTTTTCACTGTCAAATCTTGATAAGCCTCATTATTTGCATATATTTCTAGCCTTAAACTCATGCTTTTCCTATTTATACTTGCATATTTTGGGTATAATTAGTTTTCTTTGTGCATAAGAGTTGGTGAAGGAGGACATGAGGTTTTCTTTTTGTGTTTTTGCATGATATTATGTGATTTTATTTGTATGTACTTTTGATTCCTTGTCTAGTATGAGTTTCAGGGAGCTTCTTTAGCGTTCTGGCCATTCTGTCTGAGGCGCCACGGCATGTCATCTCAGGCGCTGCGGTGGATTTGCCAGAGGACTCTCTGGGATAGGCACCATGGCGGATAGTTAAAGGCGCCACAGTGTACCAAGTTTCACAAAGAGCTCAGAGTCACTAATCCAAACGACACCGTATTGGTAAGCACCAAGGCGGATGACGGAAATCAGCAATTTAAACCAGAAACCGGGTCTTGGAGCTCCATTTCGGTTAGCACGTGAATCCTAAAATAATTTTTAGTTGGAAGGCGTTAAATACAAGGAAGAAAAACATTTAGGAGGGACAGAGGTTTTTGAGATTCAGTTCTGGAAGTTTTCGATCATCATCTTGATCATCAGCTCTCAACATTTCTGGATTAGGCTGGAACCCTTCATCCATATTGTCCATTTCCCACCATCACCATTGCTTTACTGAGTTCCTATCCTCCAGCTTGAGTATTTCATCCTCCATGTCCAGCTAAGCTTCAAGGATAAACCAGAAAAGAAGTTAAACCCGGAGTAAAAGTGAACTGATAAAGCAAGACTAGAGTCTTGCAATTCAAATGGTTCACACTTAGCCATGTGTCAAGCCTCTAATGGGGTAATTAAAGCTTTCCAAGTGTCAAGCCACCAATGGAGAGGATCTTGACTTTGGAATTTAATTACATTATGAATTAAGTTAATTAAGAGAGAGGTTTAAGACTAATTAGGCACTTAACACTTGGCTCCTCATTAATGATGGTTGGTGGTATATTTTGGTTGCATTGAGCTTCTCCTCCCCCTAAATCTGATCCATATTTCGTGCAAGGCATGAAGAGAGGGAAAAAGAGAGAGTTCAAAGGAAAACCAAGAGAAAGGCATCAACTTTGGTCATTCAATCAAGGATTCAAGGTGAGTTCTTAGTTCTAGATGTGTTCTTGCCTTGTTTTCCTTCTCTTTTATGGTTGAAAAATCTATCTCCTCTCTCTTTAATGGTTGGCCAAACTGAATAATAAAAAGGGAAGGGAGTTTGGTTGTTAGATCTTGCTAAGACAACACAACACAAGTTAGATCCTAGTCTTTGCAAGTGATTATAGTTAGTTTTGAAGCATTTTTCATGGTTATTTCCTTGAGTGTTACTTTTAGCCAAAGCAAGATCTGAACCCTAGGATATGTTTTTCAAAGTTTTAAGGCTTCCATTGTGTTCAAAATGAAAAATAGTGTAGGGTAAACCTAAAGAACAAGTGTTGGAAGCCATAGAAGCAAAGTTGTAATTTTTGAGTTTTAAACCCTAAGGGTTCGACCAAGCTGAAACTGGAAGAGGAAAATTTATTTTGTTAAATCCAAGTAAATATTTGGAATCTACATGAAAAATCATGTAGGATTGAGTCAAGAGAATTTTTAGGGTTTATGGAAATCAACTCTAAAAATTCAAGAACAAAGATGGAAGCTTTAAGGGGCTTAGGAGTTACTTGAGTTATGCTATTGATTTTATGAGAAATGGTTGATGATTCTTGCTACCCCTTTTTATGGATTTCCATGTTAGGGTTTGGCACTTGTGGAAGCAAGAAGGAACAACACAAAAAAAAAAAGCATTAGATTAAGGTAGTGGGATCTAATTAGCCATTAATGTTAACTTTGCATTGTTATATGGCATGTATGCTTGCTATTATATGGTTAAACTATTATGTTGTGATATGGTTGCTCCTTGCATTTGTTGCCATGGCCTTGCATGTTGAGGTTGCCTATTTATAAAAGATTAGTTCTCCTATGATAGCTAATGTTGAAATGCTTTATAATGATGCATGTTAATGTTTGGTTGATTGATCTTGCTACTGGGGGATTTCTTAAAATCTCATCCCCCAAATGTAATCTAACATTTTAGGGCCTAGGACTACTATGAGCAAGCTATAGATTGGAGGCTAAAGTATGGTGTTTTGCCATAAAATTCGTGGACCCTTTTTGGTTATGTATATATTAAGCTAACAGTGCTGTAAGCACACTGACACTGCCATGTTCACGTGACTTTTCAATTATTCTCCTGAATGCATTTAATCACAAAATTTGGTATGACTATAGATAACGTCCTGAGATTCAATTTGATAGATAATACGTTAAAAATGGCCAAGTATATGAATTTTAATGATTTTTCAAAGTTAAAGGTCAGAATCTGGGAAAAAGGGTCTTGGCAAATGGATAGTGTTACATTTCACAAAAACCTGATGCTTTTTCATAAGGAATTGGATTATGAGATTATTTTTCCTTGAAAGAGGACTTAAAGAGCTTTAAGTAGAATTTTAAACCACCCCATTTGGATTTTTTTGGAATAAGTTATGAATTTTCAAAATTGGGCCAGAAAAACTGGATTTTTACCCGATGAACAGTAAAAATCCGAAATTTAGCATTTTAAGGTAAAAGGTGAGCCCAAGACCATCCAATGTGGTCTAAAGTGATTTTAAATGAAACCTAAGTGGATACAATAGTAAGGTGTGACAATTAATATGGTATTGTTCGTATTGATATTCCTCAAATCTCACCCCCTCCCTAACTAATCATTTAGGTCACTCAATGATGGGCAATAATGGCATGAGAAGCAAGGAGAAGAAAGTGGAGCATTATTGATGTTAATGAATGAGATTAATATTCAATGTATAATTCTCCTACATTGTAAATTATGTTTATGGATACCTTGGTGCAATTTATGTGCATAGAATGCTTATGGCATGTATGAAAATATATGAACATGAATGGGAAAGAGTAAACCCAAGTTATGTATGCCAAATAAATAAAAAGAATTAAAGCAAGCAAAGGTGAAAGGATAAAACGTAGGTCCTAGAGCAGTTAGATTTGAGCTTCAGTTTGACCTATCAAATAAACGAGTTAAGCCACAAAATTTGGCAGACTTATAGTACACATCTTGAGCTTTATAATGAGAGGTATATCACCTTAATTGGATGTGTATACAAGGAGATACAAATTTCTAAGGTTGAGGTACAAAATCTGGAGTTCCAGATTTTTCCAAATGAACAGTAATCTTTATCCAATAAACTGTACAGATTAGGCAAGGAGAAGTCCAATTGGATATTTTTTCCTTAAAGAGCATTGAAAGAGCTTTTCATAAAATTTTTGAACACCTCCATAAGAATTTTTTAGAATTAGTTATGATTTTTTTAAAGTTGGACCTGTAATATAAAAATTGCACAGGGAACAGTAATTTCCAAAAAAGTAACGTCTTAAATGAGATTTTTGAGCTATAGACCATCCAATGTGGTCTAAAATGATTCTAAATGAACTCTAAGATATTATACAAGGAAGGTGTGATATTTTTGGTATTAGAGTAGAGGTTCTGGTATAGGAAAAAGAAAACTATCTGCAAGAAATTAGAGAAGCCCAATTCAGGTTTGAGCTAGTAATGGAATACTAGCTAGGGTCCAATTAAGGTTATGAATTGGAGGTGACTGCTATAGGAAAAATAAGTATTGAGGATCACTAAAAGGTGATGTTTGAGTCCTCAATTAAAAAGGAACAAATAAATGATGATAAGGAATCATAAGCTAAGGAAGGTTGCCATTATTTAACAATAAAGAGACTTACCCTTTAAAGAAAGAAAGGATAATGGCTTATAAGGCAAATAAAGGTATGAGCCTAAACCCTAGAAGAAAAGGACCAAGTGGCAACCTAAGTTAGATACAATTAGTGTAGCCCTGATATGAGGTTAAGGCAGCACGATCAAAGTAGCTATCTTTGATTCCTAAATGGATATAAAAAGCTAGGAAGAGCTAAAGATAGTGATAAGTCTCATTATTTGCATATATTTCTAGCCCTAAACTCATGCTTTTGCCATTTATATTTACATACTTTGGGTATAATTGTAACACCTCATGTTTAAATCAATTAACTTTCCTTGCAGAAGCATTTGGAATCACTTTTGAAGGCTACAATTGATGAAAAATCAAGTTGAAAATTTTCATTTACGGGTTACTATTCATTGTCACCTTAACATGTGACAAACTTCGAAAATTCATAACTAATTGTAGAAAAATTGAAATTGAGTGATTCCAAGTTCTACAAAAATCTCTTTGGATAAAATTTTGAGGAAAAATAGTTTCTGAACTGATTGCCTTGAAATTCGAGCTCAATTTCATTTGAAAAAGTTACTGTTCATTTGGTCATTTTCGGATTTTACTGTATTTTTGCCTAACTTTAGAAAGGCATAACTTTCTGTTTGGTTATCAGAATCAGGCAAACTACCCCTCATTTTAAAGAGAAACATCAGATCTCTTTGCTTGCCAAATCTTATGACATAACTCACTCGTTTGATAGGTCAAATTGGAGCTACAAACTCACTGCTCCAGGACTTACGTTTTATCCCTTAACATCTCTTTAATTCTTTTTATTTCTTTGACATAGATAACTTGGGATTACTCTTTCCCATTCATTCTCATACATTTCTATTTATGCCATAAACATTATAGTTAAATACATGGTATCATTGACATCCATAACATAGTTCACAAAATAGTAGAATTATACATTTATCAACAGTCTCATCCATTAACAAGAATAATTCTCCGCTTACTTCTCCTTGCTTCTCATGCCATTATTGCTCATCATTGATTGACCTAAATGGTTGGTTAGGGAGGGGTGAGAGTCGAGGGAATCTCACTAGCAAACACTACCCATAAGCATGCAAGACATAATGCACATACATGACATGTTATAACATTAACACATGAATGCCATGGAAAGTAAGCTAAAGCATTTCATGCTTCCATAACATATTGCTAAGGCAAAACATAACATAAACTTGCAAACATAACTTTGCAAACATTTCATCATAGCTTAATCACATCATGGCAACACAATCACATCATACAAGCATACATATCAAGCACACAGTATAGGTAAGTTCACTACCTTGTAACATGGCTTTCCCCTTGCTTTTCCTTTGATTCCCTTGTCTTTCCAACCATGTGGACATTCGCTCAACATCACCAAACATCCTCTTGGATGTTCCAAAGGTCCTAAACATAGTCATAATGATCATACAATCTATTAGAACCACTACGTTACATAAAGTTCAAGACTAGCTCTCTTGAACCTCAACCCTTTCTCTTCCTTTTAGGGTTTTCTTTCTAGCTTTTCTAACATAAATCTCATCATTTTCTATCCTTAAGATCCATTTCTTATCAATTAGGACCACTTTAGATGGCCTTAGATTCAAGAATACCAAATCTGGAAATTTTGCTTCGCGGGTACGGTTCACGCAGAATTTCCAGAATTTTTGCTCCAATTTGAAAATTGATAATTAATTCTAGAAAACTCCAAATTGAGTGCTTCCAAGTCTCACTGAAAGCTCCTTAAGTTCAATTTAAAGGAAAAATAGTTTCATGAACCAATTTTTGCTGAACAGTACCGGAACTGTACGGAACTAGAAACTCTTCCCAAAGTTCAACACTGTTTCCAGATTTCAAACCCTAACTTTGAAAAATCACCATAAATTGTACACATATCCAAATGAAGTGTTATGCCTATGGATTTAAAGCTCATAGAGTGTACTTTAAGCATAAAAATTTAAGAATCAGATACACACAGTAACTAATCTGAAATAGGCATAAAATCAGGTGCTATAACCATCGCATACCTTGTTTTAGAGCTTGATCTGGCTTGGAACCACTTGGCCTTTCTTTCTCCCTCTTCTTTCTCTCTCTAGAAACCATTTTTTAAGAGCTTACCCATGGATTCCTTATGCTTGGACGAAATGGTAGGGAGGGGAGGGGGTATTTATAGAAAAACAGACTGAATCTGGACCGTTGATCTTAAAAATACGTGGCTCGATCTGGACCGTCCATTTTCTCTTTTGATCTTATAGTGACAAGTGTCCTATGACATCATGCTTACCTCATCATGATGACATCATGCTTACATCATCAAGCTGCATGTTTTTAATCCGACCGCACACGTGTCTTGCATCCGACCGTACACGTGTCTTACATCTAGCCATACACGTAATATTTTCTTTTTCCCATCTAATCATACACTTGTCACTTTCATGTCCTTTCATCATTTATGGCATTAAAATAGGGAGAAAATAAATGAAAATTCGTGCAAAAATATTTTCTTAATTATTTCTCCACCTATCAAGCCAATCTTGCACCATATCGGATACTTTTCGAGTCCTGACTTACCCTATACCACCAGGACATGTTCTGACACTATTTTCTCATCTTAACAAGTACATATATGGTGCCACCTTAGAGTAGCAGAGGGAAAAATAATTAGCTCTACTAACAGGCTACTTAACCTTACTGAGTCATGCAGTAGAGATTTCACTATAATGGGTAGACAAAAGACTGTCTAAAATATTCCCGTACTGCGTTCTGATTTTTATGCTGTCCATAAATATCTTCAGGTGACTCAGCATGATGACTTGTAGGTGTCATGATTACGCTTGATGACTCAGCATGATGACTCGTCGGTGTCATGGTTACGCTTGATGACTCAGCATGCTGACTCAGCATCGTCATAATGGCTCTTAAATATTTTCTTTGGTTTTGTCTCCTATTTAGGGGAAAAAATTATTTAACATTTGACTGGAGCATTTTATTCAATCCAGAGCTCTAAAAATTCACCCAAAAATATCATAAAATTCCTCATATTCTAGAGAAAATTTGTGAATTTTCTCAGGTCATAACTCAACCTGTAGCCCCACTTAAAAATCATTCTTTAAAATGCCCTTTTTCGGCACAACTGGCTTTTAAGTATTCTTAAAGCCATTTTGCTGGTCTTCTGGAGATGAGACTAATTTTATAATTTTTTATAGTCTCTTAGATCATACATCCCCATTTTACCATAATTTTCTGAGGTTTCCTTATGACTCAAACAATTAAATCTACCTCTACATCTCAAATTGAGCCATAAACTTATAAATTCCTTTTAAGTTACGTCAGAGGTATTTTCGTCATCTCTCTTAACAAAAGAGCCTTAGACTGTTATTTCCCATTTTCTGGGATTTTCTTTGAATTTTCTAAGTACTTTCCATTTTTACCCCTGATGGGCGTAACTTTTTGAATTTACGGTTTTACCCCTACTTAGGCTCAACCTCATAAAACCATCTCTTTGAGGCTACTAACTTAACCTTTGGTCTGTATCTAGCCTCTTTTCTCTTTCTGGGCCTTTGAGACTTTACTAGAGCCTCTAACTTTGATTACCTTTAGCCCCTTAAAACATTCATTTTGCAGTTTAGTCCCTAAAACTGCTTTAACTTTCTTTTTCATCTTTAAGACCTCTACTAAAAAGGGATCTGGTAGCCTATCTCATTCAGAATATTTCTGATACTTCTAGGCCCAAAAATCGGGATGTTACAATAATTAGCTTTCATTGTGCATAACAATTGGTGAATAGAATTGTGAGGTTTTGTAGGTGTTTTGGCATGATTTTATATGATTTTATATATGTGTACTTTTGATCCCTGCTTTGGTGTGAATTTCAGGGAGTTTCACTAGCATTTTTCGCCATTCTGTCTGAGGCGCCACGGCGGATATGGGAAAGAGCCGCGAAGGATTTCCAAAGGTACTCTCGGTCAAAGGCGCCACAGCGAATGATCAGAGGCACCGCGACAAATGATCAGAGGTGCCACGGTGGATCAAAGTTTACATGGAGCTCAGGATCACTAATTGAAACGACACCGTACAGGCTAGGTGTCGCGGCGGATGGACAAAGGCGCCGCGACGGATGACGTAAAATTTCATATTTAAATACAGAGTCGCGCGCTACAACCAGGGACGGCTAGATTCAGTTCGTCATTCTCTCCAGACGCTTATTTTCTTGTTCTCTCCGCCTTCTCTCAATTCTCTCTTCCATTTTCGTCCAAATCCATCATTTTCCACTGATCATCTATGAATCTTTCATTGATTCTTGCTGTTTCTGCTCCAATTCAGAGTATGAGTAGCTGAATTTCCAAGTTCTCCTAGCAATGAAGCTTACCTGAGTTCATACGCAGATTTTCTTGTTCTCTCTCCACCTTCTCTCAATTCTTTCATTGATTCTTGTCGTTTCAGATCTAGTTTCTACTTTCTATTCTAAGATTCATTTGTTTCAGTTGAACATTTGTGATTAGAATGAAGGTTGAGTGATTAGATTTATGTTTCTTGGAATTTAGATTTGATTGAACATTCAGATGTGAGTTGTGTCCTTGATTCAAATGAATAGAGGATTCTCTGTTGATTTGTAGATCTAATTCGTTTTTACTTGGACTGTTGTTCTGTAATTCTAAATTTTGATTGCATGAATTGATGATTCACAGTTGTGATCATCCTTAGAGAATTGCAACTTGCTTCTCAAGTGTTCTTGTCAATTGATTTTCCTTCTCTACAGAGCAAGACAATGAATCTAGTAAGATAGTTGTTTTTGATATGTGTTTAGAGAGATTTGAGTAGTAGCTGAATCTATCCATTTAATTGACTTTGAGAGACTCCAAATTATAAGATTGAACAAGAAAGGTTAGATAAATTGCTAAGGGAACTACTATCTCTTATCTGAATCTCTTTTGCATTTTACCTTTTATTGGATTTGTTTCTTGTTTCAATTTCTCTTTTCTGAAACTCAAGCTTTCACATTGGTAATTTGATAATTAAAGTGAATTGTTAAGAATTGAATTACAACTTAAGGCTCCTTGAGAAGAATGACCCAGGTATTGCCTCACTTGCTGCATTTCCCTAGTAAAATTTTGATTACCTAGCGACAAGGTTTATCAAATGGCGCCGTTGCCGGGGAATCTTACTTGTTGAGTGTAACATCCTGAGTTTTATCGGGTTTTAATAGCCTCTTTTGGGTTGATTTTGAGGATAGATTAGTGATTTAATCTTGATCTTGGTGTTTGGGTTGGATTTGAGGTTTGTTGGAGGAACAGGTGAACGTACCCCTCTCAGGGTATGTTCGCCGTGGCGAAGTTTACTTTGCCACGGCACACCGGGAGTTTCAGAGGGGAGTGTCTTCTCGGGAAGGTTTGGCCGCGGCGAAGTTGTTCAGGTGAGCGAGGCTTCCCTTTCGGGAAGGTTTCGCCGCGGCGAAGGTAGGGGTATGCCGCGGCGAATGTTTTCTGGGCGAGCGAGAGTTTCCTCTCGGGAAGCTTTCGCCGCGGCGAAGTCAAGATTTCAGGCGAGTGATCCCTCTCGGGATTAGTTCGCCGCGGCGAAAGGTCGCGATTCTATATAATCGCTGGAGGGTTCAGTTGTGCGAAAATAAGAAAATCTGAAGGAGGAGAGAGGAGCTCTACTAGGGTTTCGGTTTTGAGGCTTGGGAAAGACATTTCTAAGGATCCATTACCTCAAGTAAGTGATTTTAACCTCTAATCTTCTTTCTTTATTGGAATTTCTTGGAATTTCTGAGGATTTTTGGTGGAACCCTAGGATTTTCTAAGTTGTGATGGAATTGAGGTTTTTGACCGATTGTTTTGGGTTTAATTGATTGCATTGGGTTAGTTTAAGTATTTAATCGGTGTAGTTTCCTTGGATTTAAAGAATCTTGAATTTTTGGAGTTAGGGTTTATGGAATTGGATGATTTGGGATTGAGGATGATAATGTAGAGATTGATTTTGAGTTTTGTGAATTGGGTTATGTTAAGGAGGGTTAAATTGGATGTTTAATCGGTTTAGAATTGTTGTTGGAAGCTTAATTGCTCAAATGGGATGTTTGGGTGTAGAATTCCATAGTGGGTCCTTGAGGTTGTGAATTTTAAGTGATGTTTGGAAGGGAATTAAGGTTTTAATGGATTGGTATGACTTTGGAGTGTTGCCTTGATAGTTATACCCTTTGAGTTGGGTAGAGTTTTGATGGGAGATAGGAATTTTGTGTCCCCAAGTGTTGTTTTGGCCACATTATTAGTTTGAAAGCTAATATATGATGGTTGTGTGTTTGTGTGCTTGTGTAGACCGGTTGTGAGTCTTGGTGGTGCACGGGGCCACATTGTCGGTTTGTTATTCTTTACTCAGGCGAGAGGTAACCACTTTCAATCCTTAGTACTTGCTTCTGTGGTATTGTTAGTAGATTTGTGTTTTGTGCTCCAAGTAATAATTGTGTTCAAACTATATGTTGTGTATAAAAAGGAAAACCGTCTTGTGGGGTTTTGATTGATGATGAATGAAATCTTGAAGTTGTGAAAGATATGCCACTGAATGAGATTAATTGTGAAATGATTATTACTCTTGATTATGATTTGAGTATGATGCATTAATTGGGAATTGGTGAGAGATTTGTCTGTTACTACCATGTGGTAAGGCCTCCATTAATGCATGATGGTTGGCTTAGTACGTCCCCCATAGTGAGGGATAGGCCTTTTGGCTCCCTACGTCCCCCGGAGTGAGGGATAGGCCTTTTATGGCTCCTTACGTCCCCCATAGTGAGGCACCTGAAAATCCCCCAAAGTGAGGGATTTGGTTGATGGGATTGCATCATTGCACTTGCATGAATTGTTGTGGCTATCGTTTTATATTATTTGTGAACTGCCCCACTTGACACCTCACGAGCACCTATTTAGTAGTACCTAGTATTGGAAAGGTTGGTTACTGGGACTTTGTCTCACCCCGTGGTTTACAATGTTTTCAGGTGAAGGTTCCGGGCGTGGGCCATCGGGAAGAGACGCAGAGGCTTGAGCTTGGTTAGCTTTAGGCCTCTAGCATTTGCATATGTATGACTAGTATATATTGCCACGTTTAGGACTGCTTTTTGAAATATTTGATTACCCGGCCTTGTTGTAAACTGGAGAGAATGTATCTCCTTATTTTGGTTGGCCGGAGGCCATTGCTAGTGTTTTATGAACTCTGGATTATATGGTTGAAAACTATTTAGATGGGCTGATTTTGATGTATGTGTTACCCGGGCCGGAGGCTCGGAGGCCCAGTGGATATGAATGGATTATTTTAGTTGCATGCAACGTCTTACGGGTTGACCCGAGCTTGAAAGTCAATTTCTAAAAATATGAAATTTTCCTTCTACTATGGTAGCTCGTTTTAACAGCTCTCCTTTTCTACCATAGTAGAGGTTTTATGATGAGTTATGATGTTTTGGAGGTTAAGGGTTTTACATTGAGGTTCTAAGTAATTCACTGGTTTGCCAAGAAAAAAATATATTTGAAAGCCTAAAACTACATAAAAAGTAGTTTTAGTGTTTCTGAGTTGTTTTTCCATTTTCACGCTTGTGCTTTGTTATTGAGTTGTCTCCTTATTGTTGTGTTCTAAATTCATTCCTTAGGTTGTCAAGGAGTTAACACAATTTGGTCAGCTGTGAATTGTTTGAATCCTTGCTGTAGCAACCTTTTTTCTTTTAATTGTTCTTCCACTAAATCTGATGATAGTTGATTGTTTTTATACTTTTGAGATCTTCTTCTTGTAGGAAAATTAATACCATTGTGTTAAAGGTTCAATTTACAAGAGTGAAGGTGTGAGCAGTGTCAGAAGCTGCTGGAAATCAGTTTACCTGGTTTATCAGGAGAAGGCGCCGCGGTGGATATCACCAGACGCCGTAGCACCCTTGACAGTAGCGATTCTGTAACAAGAGCCGCGGCGGATTTCATCAGGCGCCATAGCGCCTACCTAAATTTGGCTCGAGTCGTCTCTATAATAGAGGTCGCGGCGGATTCAAGAAAGTGCCGCGGCGGATTTCACCTGATTCCCTCTTAACTTTTTGGCTTTTCTCTGATCTTTTTCTGTTGTCTAATTGTTGTTTCATATTTATTTCATTAGTTTATCCTCTTGTTCCTTAGTTGCATGTCCCAGGATAAGACTCTTTTACCTTTTGATTGGGAAATCAATAGAACTCTAAGGCAAATCAAGAAAACCAAACAAATAACTGAATCTAGTAAGCAACCTATATTGAGTGAATCTTTTCCTCAAGTTGAATCTTGCTGTTCTTCAGAATCTGAATCTACTCTAGGAGGTTTTATAGACAATCATTTTGTGATGGATCAAGATAATAACAATGCTCAAACTGAGAAAGGTGATGCTGCAAATAGACCTCAAAATGAAAGGCAAGCAGAAAATGTTCTTCATAATGCTAATCTTCAATTGAATAGAGATGAGGAGAATAGGAGCATTAGAGAAATTAATAACTCAAGTGTGAACTGTGATCCATGTGGTTTTTATAACTTTGAAGCTGATTTTGAACTTAAAGGTACCTTGATTAATACCTTACCAAGATTTCTTGGTCTTGCAGGGGATGATCCATATAGATATCTTCAAAATATGCATGCTGTTTGTTCTTCTATGAAGCCCCATGGTGCTCAATTAGAAGATGTGCTAAGGAGAGCTTTTCACTTCACACTAGAAGGAAATGCTAAGGAATGGTTGCAAAGTCTACCTCAACACTTCACAACACTTACATGGGAACAACTTAAGAAGGCCTTTTTAAAGAAATACTTTCCTGCATCAAGGACATCTAAATTGAGGAAGGCTATCTATGGAGTTCAACAAGATAGTAGAGAGACCTTGTATGAGTATTGGACAAGATTTCTAGCCATGCTTTCTAAATGTCCAAATCATCAAATCAGTAAGTCTAATCTAGTCCAGTATTTCTATGAGGGCTTACTATCTCATCACAAGAACACAATAGATGCTGCAGCCCATGGTTCACTGTTTGATTTGACTCCTCACAATGCTTGGGAATTATTAGAGAAGATGGCTAACAACAATCAACAATTCAGCACAAGGGATAACCAATCTGTTAATGAAATTTTGAGGTCAAATCCTACTAACTTTGACTCTCAAATTGCTGCCTTATCAGAGAAGATGGACAAGAGAATGACTAGGATGGAGCAACTCTTGTCAAGTAAACAATATGTTGCTATGGGGACATCACAAGCCTTGGTAGCTCCCTCTTGTAACTCCTGTGGTTCCATGATGCATTGGATTGAATCTTGCCCTTCTCAGTTTGAAGAAGTGGCAGCCATGTATCAACAAAGATCCAGTCAATATCAGCAAAGAAACCCTTTTTCCAACACTTATAATGAAGGATGGAAAGATCATCCTAATCTTAGATGGGAGGAGGAGAGAACAACAAGGAAAGGTTTATGCAGAATAAGTTTCTGCAACATCAACATTCAGAACAAGCTATGGTTCCTTCCCAAACTACTCAAGAAATTGGTAATTCAAGGAATGATGACATGACCCTCTTGTTGAAAAGCATGAACAGTATGAATACTAACATTAATGCTATGGCATCTCAAATGGACAGAATTGATAAGCATACCACTGCATCTGATGCAAGAATGGCTGCTGTAAAGAATAGGGTTGAATAATGGGAGACTAAGACTTCAAACTTGGCTAACTTTGTTACCCAAATTTCAGATAATTTCAGCAGTTTTCAAGCAAAAACAAGTGGAGCTTTACCTTCCAATACTATGATTAATCCCAAGTCATTGAATGCCATAAATTTGAGAAGTGGAAGGAAAGTGACATTCAATGAGAGTGATGAAGAATCTGACTTGGAGGACGATCATTGCACTAAAGGGAACTCTGTCCAGTAAAAGAAACCACCAAGTGTGGAATCTGAAAGCTTAAGAGAGAAGCAACTTTTGCATGGAAGAAAAGAAGCCGAATTTAGAAGTGTAACTACTGAAGGTTGCACAACTCAAGCAGGCCCTTTAACTCAGGTTGATAAAGGAGTCTATGAAGCACCATTAGGAGAGAACTTGAAGCAATCTTCTTCAAGAATTTCAAAGCCTAACTAGGATAAAGAAAAGATGGAGCAAGATAAAGTTGAAGATCCTCACATGAATAACAAACCGGGAAGTAAAGGTAAAGAGGTAAGCTTGAAAGATCTGCCTTTCCCTAAGGCTTTTATGTTTGGACAGAAGGTTGCAAAAGAAAAATAGAATAAAGAAGTCTTAGATTTCTTTAGTAAAGTAGAAATTAATATTCCTTTGTTGGATTTGTTGAAGAAAGTGCCTGAATATGCAAAATTCTTGAAAGTTGGCACTAACAAAAGGAAGTTTAAAACTAATGAATTGGTGCAAGTTGGCCATAATGTTTCAGCTCTTTTTAAAGCTTAATTACCTGTGAAATGCCAAGATCCAGGAGCTTTCTCCATTCCTTGTCAAATTGGTAAGTTTCATATCTCTAAAGCTTTGCTAGATTTAGGTGCTGCTATTAATGTGATGCCAAGTTCTGTTTACTATGCTTTGGGAGTTGAAATCATGAAACCTACAAGTGTCTTAGTGCAACTAGCTGATAAGTCTATTAGGAATCCCAAGGGAATCTTAGAAGACATTTTGGTCCAGGTAAAAGACCTTGTATTTCCTGCTGATTTTTATGTGCTAGATATGACTAATGAGGCCATAAGTGAAAGCACATTAATTTTGGGTAGACCATTTCTAAGAACCATCAATACTATGATTTGCTTGAAAGATGGGATTATAAAAATGGAATTTGGTGGTCAAGAAATTTAATTTAATATGTATGAGATGATGAAACATCCACATGAGGATTATTCTCTGTTGGGGCTTAATATGATTGATTTGTCACTTGAAAATGAGTGTGAATCTATTTTTTAGCATGATAGCAATGATGATACTGAAGATTCCTTCATTTCTTTATCTTCCATATATTCTCCTTCATCTTCTTTTTCTTCACACCTCGATGATGTGCCCAGCATGGATTCTAAAATTGATGGCTGGCTTTCCACTTGGAGTGAGTTGTCTTCAGTTCCATCCATTAAGTCTTCAATTGATGTTAGTTCCACACTGTCAAGTGATGAACAACTTGCAAGAAGATTGCCTGTAGATTTCTCAACAGCACAAGAAAGTGAATCGATTCCTGTACAAGAAGGGGAAGGTGAAGGGCACAAGAATCATGATTGCAATGCTAGCCCAACTCTCATGAACGAATTCCCATTCAAGGAGCATTGTAACACCTCATGTTTAAATCAATTAACTTTCCTTGCGGAAGCATTTGGAATCACTTTTGAAGGCTAAAATTGATGAAAAATCAAGTTTGAAAATTTTCATTTACGGGTTACTATTCATTGTCACCTTAAAATGTGAGAAACTTTGAAAATTCATAACTAATTGTAGAAAAATCAAAATTGAGTGATTCTAAGTTCTACAGAAAGCTCTTTGGATAAAATTTTGAGGAAAAATAGTTTTCTGAACTGATTGCCTTGAAATTCGAGCTCAATTTCCTTTGAAAAAGTTACTGTTCATTTGGTCATATTCGGATTTTACTGTATTTTTGCCTAACTTTGAAAAGGCATAACTTTCTGCTCGGTTATCAGAATTAGGTAAACTACCCTCATTTTAAAGAGAAACATCAGATCTCTTTGCTTGCCAAATCTTATGACCTAACTCACTCGTTTGATAGGTCAAACTGGAGCTACAAACTCATTGCTCCAGGGCTTACGTTTTATCCCTTAACATCTCTTTAATTCTTTTTATTTCTTTGGCATACATAACATAGCCTTACTCTTTCCCATTCATTCTCATACATTTCTATTTATGCCATAAACATTATAGTTAAATACATGGTATCATTGGCATACATAACATAGTTCACAAAATAGTAGAATTATACATTTATCAACAGTCTCATCCATTAACAAGAATAATTCTCCGCTTACTTCTCCTTGCTTCTCATGCCATTATTGCCCATCATTGATTGACCTAAATGGTTGGTTAGGGAGGGGTGAGATTCGGGGGAATCTCAGTAGCAAACACTACCCATAAGCATGCAAGACATAATGCACATACATGACATGTTATAACATTAACACATGAATGCCATGGAAAGTAAGCTAAAGCATTTCATGCTTCCATAACATATTGCCAAGGCAAAACATAACATAAACTTGCAAACATAACTTTGCAAACATTTCATCATAGCTTAGTCACCTCATGGCAACACAATCACATCATGCAAGCATACATATCAAGCACACAGTATAGGTAAGTTCACTACCTTGTAACATGGCTTTCCCCTTGCTTTTCCTTTGATTCCCTTGTCTTTCCAACCATGTGAAAATTCAGTCAATATCACCAAACATTCTCTTGGATGTTCCAAAGGTCCTAAACATAGTCACATTGATCATACAATCCATTAGGACCACTAGATTATATCAAGTTCAAGACTATCTCTCTTGAACCTCAACCCTTTCTCTTAGTCTTACGGTTTTCTTTCTAACTTTTCTACCATAAATCTCATCATTTCCCATCCTTATGATCCATTTCTTGTCAATTAGGATCACTTTAGATGGCCTTAGATTCAAGAATACCAAATCTGGAAATTTTGCTTCGCAGGTACTGTTCACGCAGAATTTCCAGAATTTTTGCTCAACTTTAGAAATTCATAATTAATTCTAGAAAAATCCAAATTGAGTGGTTCAAAGTCTCACTGAAATCTCCTTAAGTTAAATTTAAGGGAAAAATAGTTTTAGGAACCAATTCTACGCTGAACAGTACCGGAACTGTACGGAACTCGAAACTCTTCTAAAAGTTTAACACTGTTTCTAGATTTCAAACCCTAACTTTGAAAAATCACCATAAATCGTACACATATCCAAATGAAGTGTTCTATGTATGGATTTAAAGCTCACAGAGTGTACTTTAAGTATACAAAATTTCAGAATCAGATACGCACAGTAACTAATCCAAAATAGGTATAAAATCAGGTGCTATAACCATCACATACCTTGTTTTAGAGCTTGATCTGGCTTGGAACCACTTGGCCTTTCTTTCTCCCTCTTCTTTCTCACTCTAGAAACCATTTGCAAGAGCTTCCCCATGGATTCCTTATGCTTGGACGAAATGGTAGGGAGGGGAGGGGGTATTTATAGAAAAGCAGACTGAATCTGGGCCGTTGATCTTAAAAATACGTGGCTCGATCCGGACCGTCCATTTTCTCTTTTGATCTTACGGTGACAAGTGTCCTATGACATCATGCTTACCTCATCATGATGACATCATGCTTACATCATCAAGCCACATGTCTTTAATCCGACCGCACACGTGTCTTGCATCCGACCGTACACGTGTCTTCCATCTAGCCGTACATGTAATATTTTCTTTTTCTCATCTAACCGTACACTTGTCACTTTCATGTCCTTTCATCATTTATGGCATTAAAATAGGGAGAAAATAAATGAAAAATTCGTGCAAAAATATTTTCTTAATTATTTCTCCACCTATCAAGCCAATCTTGCACCGTACCGGATACTTTTCGGGTTCTGACTTACCCTGTACCACCAGGACATGTTCTGACACTATTTTCTCATCTTAACAAGTACACATATGGTGCCACCTTAGAGGAGCAGAGGGAAAAATAATTAGCTCTACTGACAGGCTACTTAACCTTACTGAGTCATGCAGTAGAGATTTCACTATAACAGGTAGACAAAAGACTGTCTAAAATATTCCTGTACTGCGTTCTGATTTTTATGTTGTCCATAAATATCTTCTAGTGACTCAGCATGATGACTCGTAGGTGTCATGATTACGCTTGATGACTCAGCACGCTGACTCAGCATCGTCATGATGGCTCTTAGATATTTTCTTTGGTTTTGTCTCCTATTTAGGGGATAAAATTATTTAATATTTGATTGGAGCATTTTATTCAATCCAGAGCTCTAAAAATTCATCCAAAAATATCATAAAATTCCTCATATTCTAGAGAAAATCTGTGAATTTTCTCAGGTCATAACTCAACCTGTAGCCCCACTTAAAAATCATTCTTTAAAATGCCCTTTTTCGGCACAACTGGCTTTTAAGTATTCTTAAAGCCATTTTGCTAGTCATCTGGGGATGAGACTAATTTTACAATTTTCTACAGTCTCTTAGATCATACATCCCCATTTTATCATAATTTTCTGAGGTTTACTTATGACTCAAACAATTAAATCTACCTCTACATCTCAAATTGAGCCATAAACTTATAAATTCCTTTTAAGTTACCTCAGGGGTATTTTCATCATCTCTTTTAACAAAAGAGTCTTAGAATATTATTTCTCATTTTCTGGGATTTTCTTAGAATTTTCTAAGTACTTTCCATTTTTACCCCTGATGGGCGTAACTTTCTGAATTTACGGTTTTACCCCTACTTAGGCTCAACCTCATAAAACCATCTCGTTGAGGCTACTAACTTAAGCTTTGGTCTGTATCTAGCCTCTTTTCTCTTTCTGGGCCTTTGAGACTTTACTGGAGCCTCTAACCTTGATTACGCTTTAGCCCCTTAAAACTTTCACTTTGCAGTTTAGTCCCTAAAACTGCTTTAACTTCCTTTCTCATCTTTAGAATCTCTACTAAAAAGGGGTCTGGTAGCCTATCTCATTCAGGCTATTTCTAGTACTTCAGGGCCCAAAAATCGAGATGTTACAAGCATGAAGCTGAACTTTCTGAACAACAGGATTTGTCTTTAAATTCTTATCATATTTTGTATTCCAGTCCTGTTTACAAGTAACTTGATCTTAATTTCTTTAACTATGCAGAACTAGAATACTTCTTGGAAATCATGCAAAGTGCAGCTACTCCTAAACCTAGGAAATTAAGTATGACACCAACCAAATTTGCCGAAATATGCAGCATAGGGAGTGCTCTTTTGCAATCTATTTTTACTTGCGAAATTAGAATTCCTCAAGATTATGCTGCATCTAATTTTGAGTTTTCACATGGATTTATAGTTGTTTTAAATGCATTATTACAGGGACCCATTAAGGAGCGTTGCTCACATGAGGATGAATGTACAACTGCAATTTTTGGTGTTGAAGCTTTGAAGCAATCTGAAAATAATTGCACTACCTTAGAGCTCAAGAAACTGATACCCTCAGTAGTTCAACCTCTTGAATTGGAGCTTAAACCCCTGCCATCAACACTGAAATATGCATTTTTAGCTGAAAATGAAAGACTACCGGTGATAATCTCTAACTCTTTGACTGATCTTGAAGAGTCTCAGTTACTTGCCGTTTTGAAGAGATATAAAAGTGCAATTGGTGGTCTCTAGCAGATATTCCTGGTATTAATGCTTCAATTTGCACTCATAGAATCTTGTTAAATGAGAATGCAAAGCCCATAAGGCAACCTCAAAGAAGACTTAACCCACTCATACTTGATGTTGTTAAAAAGGAAGTAACAAAGCTGCTTAGTGCTGGTATTATATACCCTATTTCAGATAGTGAATGGGTAAGTTCAGTTCAGGTTGTTTCTAAGAAAAGTGGAATCATTGTGGTTAGGAATGAGAAAAATGAATTAATCCCCACTAGAATACAGAATTCTTGGCGTGTTTACATTGATTATAGGAAGCTTAATGATTCTACAAGAAAAGATCATTTTCCCCTACCCTTCATAGATCAAATGCTTGAAAGATTAGCTTGTAAATCTCACTATTGTTTTCTTGATGGTTTCAGTGGCTATTTTCAGGTTCCCATTGCACCTCAAGATCAAGAGAAGACTACATTTACTTGCCCCTTTGGCACATTTGCATATAGAAGAATGCCATTTAGACTTTGCAATGCACCGGGCACATTCCAAAGGTGTATGCTATCCATCTTTAGTGATTTGCTAGAGAATGGGATTGAGGTGTTTATGGATGACTTTACCATCTATGGAAATAATTTTGATGAATGCTTAGTGAACTTGGAAAAAACTCTATCTAAATGTGTTGAAAAGGACCTTATCTTGAATTTTGAAAAATGTCACTTTATGGTCCAGCAAGGAATAGTTCTAAGTCACCTAATTTCTGAAAAGGTAATAGAGGTAGACAAGGCAAAAGTTGAAGTAATTTCATCTTTACCCTATCCAAAAAATCTTAAGGAGCTTAGATCTTTCCTAGGCCATACTGGATTTTATAGAAGGTTCATAAAAGATTTTAGTAAAGTGACTTTTCTAATGTCCAAATTACTGCAAAAAGATGCTTCCTTTGATTTCACTGATGAGTGTAAAATGTCTTTTGATGAGATTAAATCCAGATTGACTTCTCCACCTATTTTGACTTGCCCTAATTGAAATTTACCATTTGAATTGTGTTGTGATGCCTCTAATAATGCAGTGGGTGCAGTTTTGGGACAAAAAGATGGTAAGGCTTCCAAAGTTATTGCTTATGCTTCAAAGACACTAGATAAGGCTCAAACTAATTATACAACTACTGAAAAGGAGCTCTTTTCTATTGTTTTTGCATTAGACAAGTTTAGACCTTACCTAATCAACTCTAAAGTTACTGTTTTCACTCATCATTCTGCTGTTAAGTATCTTTTCAGCAAGCCACAATCCAAACCGAGGCTCTTAAGGTGGATGTTGTTGATTCAAGAATTTGATATTGATATCAAAGACAAGCCTGGACCAGAAAATGTGGTGGCTAACCATCTAAGTCGCTTACCAGAAACTACAAGGGGAGTAATTGATTCAGATTTTGTTTGTGATGAGTTTAAGGATTGTTCTGTTTCTGCATTGTCTCTCATGGAACCTTGGTATTGTCACATTGTCAACTTTTTAGTTGTTTGTCTAATTCCTTCTTCATTGTCTCATTTTCAGATGCAAAAGATTAAGAGTGAGTCTAAACACTATATTTGGGACCCTCCAATCCTTTGGAAGGTATGCATCGACCAAATCATTCGAAGATGTGTACCAAATGAAGAATTTCAAGAAATCCTGCATGCTTGCCACTCTCAAACTTGTGGAGGTCATTTTAGTGCTAACAAGACTGCAAGAAAAATATTAGAAGCTGGTTTGTATTGGCCATCACTCTTTAAAGACTCTTATGAGTATTGCAAGAATTGTGATATTTGCCAAAGATTTGGTAGCCTAACTAAGAAACATGAATTACCCCAACACCCAATGCTTTTCTGTGAGGTGTTTGAAGTATGGGGTATTGATTTCATGGGCCCCTTTCTTCCTTCTATGGGTTTTACATACATTCTTCTTGCAGTTGATTACCTTTCATGATAGGTAGAGGCCATAGCAACAAAAAGAATGATGCTGCCACTGTTTCAAAATAACATCTTTTCTAGATTTGGCATTCCTAGAGCAGTAGTTAGTGATAATGGCACCCATTTTTGTAATAAATTGCTACAGGGGTTATTCACTAAGTATGGTGTGACACATAAGACATCCACACCTTATCATCCCCAAAGTAATAGGCAAGCTGAAAATGCAAATAGAAAAATCAAGAAGGTGTTGGAAAGAATAGTTAAACCATCTAGGAAGGATTGGAGTGCCCGATTAGATGATGCTTTGTGGGCATATAGAACTGCATTTAAAACCCCCATAGGCATGTCTCCTTATAGGTTGGTTTATGGTAAGATGTGTCACCTACCGGTTGAGATTGAACATAAGTCTCTTTGGGCTGTAAAAGCATGTAACCTTGATTTTGATTCTGCTGGCATGGAAAGATTATTGCAATTGCAGGAACTTGAAGAATTGAGACTTGAAGCATATGAGAATTCCAGGTTTTACAAGGAGAAGACGAAGATGATTCGTGACAAGCAAATCCTAAGGAAGACTTTCAAGGTTGGAGATAAAGTGTTGCTGTACAAGGCACGATTCACATTTAAACCTGGGAAGTTGAGCACCAGATGGGAAAGACCATACTTGGTCACTAAAGTGCACAAGTTTGGCATGATAGAGTTGCTAGATGAGATGAGCGGTAAGACTTTCAAGGTCAATGGCCACCTGGTCAAAATTTACAAGGAGAATTTTGATCCACCATAATCTCAGGTTGTCCCCTTCCTTACCTCCCATACTTTAGTCTGTGTTTATTTGATTATCATCATTCTTGAACTCCATTTTTGAACAAGTGTGGGGGGAGGGCATGACTAGTAGCAAGTGTAGGTTGTTTTTAGTTTATTTTGAAGTGTTCTGTTGTTTCTTTCCATTCTTTCCTTTACCATTTTTCCTTGCTATCTTTTGTTCAAATTTGCATTGAGGGCAATGCAAGGATCAAGTATGGGGGAGTGAATGTTGTGTTTTTGTGTGTTTTGTGTCTTTTGTAAAAACCTCAGTTTTTCAATAACTTTTTGAGGGTTTAAGCCTGCTCAGGAATTCTAATGTTACAATTGTGATTGATTTTGAATCAGAAATTAATATCCTGAGGTGAAATTTTCTAATGCATAGAGATTAAGCATGATGTGTTCTTTAGCTGAAGTGAATGAATATGGAAGACAAAGCCTAGTTGGAAGGATTCTTTGGGCCTTTATATTCATTTCTGGTGTGTGCATTCACTTATTTCTTATGCTCTCTAGAACTTGTCTTAGTTCTTAATCAAAACCACATGTAACATTAGTACTCTTGAACATGATTGAGGCATTCATTCAAATTAGCTACTTAGACTAAATGGCTAAGCCCTACATGATTTATCCCTTGTTACCCATTTGAGCCTTTTAGTTGAATTTTTCCATTCATTTCACTCTCATTTATAAAACTTCTTTCCTACAAGGATGCATATTTCATTTCATTCATTCTTTTCAGAATTCACTAGCATTATCAAGAATTCAATTGATGGATTAATATGAGAAAATGCATACTTGAACTTGGGTGCGGAAAAAAAAACTGAAAAGAAAAAGAAAAGAAGAAACATGCGAAATGTAAAAAAAAAGAAAAAAGAGAAAGAGAATAGAAAAGTTGAAGAGAAATGAAAAAGCAAGAAAGGAAAAGAAAGTGGGAATAGAAGCACCTTTACAACTTTAGAATTCAAGATCAAGAAATCAAACCTTAAATTGAACATTACTAATGCTATTGAATTCTACACGTTGATTCACATATTATCTCTACCCTCATATGCATTCTTGTGCATTTCTTCCCCACCTTTACATTACAAGCCACAAAAGTCCTCTTGATTCTTGAGTACTTATGTATTTAAGTGGTGGAAAGGTAGAGCTATTACAAGCATATGGTAGAGCATTTGAATAAGTGAATTGAGTGAAAGAACCCTTAATACTTGTGAGTTGAGTGATATACTAATTCCCTTGTGTGGTCTTCTACATCTTATTCACTTAGATTAAATTACATATCATTGCTTGATTTCTTTGCATTAGAATTTTCCATGGATGGATGTTGGTTGAAGAATCATTGTTGGTTATAGTTGTAACCTGAACTTTCGAGCTTGCTTATTCCTTATCTCTCATCCTTCTCTTTCACATTATGTTTAGACCTGATTTACCCAGGAGTGCAAAGGCTAAGTGTGGGGGAGTTGATAAGTCTCATTATTTGCATATATTTCTAGCCCTAAACTCATGCTTTTGCCATTTATATTTACATACTTTGGGTATAATTAGCTTTCATTGTGCATAAGAGTTGGTGAAAGGAATTGTGAGGTTTTGTAGGTGTTTTTGCATGATTTTATATGATTTTATATATGTGTACTTTTGATCCCTGCTTTGGTGTGAATTTCAGGGAGTTTCACTAGTATTTTTTGCCATTCTGTCTGAGGCGCCACGGCGGATATGGGAAAGAGCCGTGGCAGATTTCCAAAGGTACTCTCGGTCAGAGGCACCCGGCGAATGATCAGAGGCGCCACGGCGGATCAAAGTTTACATGGAGCTCAGGATCACTAATTGAAATGACACCGTACAAGCTAGGCACCGCGGTGGATGACGTAAAATTTCAGATTTAAATACAAAGTCGCGCGCTACAACCAGGGACGGCCAGATTCAGTTCGTCATTCTCTCCAGATGCTGATTTTCTTGTTCTCTCTGCCTTCTCTCAATTCTCTCTTCCATTTTCATCCAAATCCATCATTTTCCACCGATCATCTATGAATCTTTCATTGATTCTTGCTGTTTCTACACCAATTCAGAGTATGAGTAGCTGAATTTCCAAGTTCTCCTAGCAATGAAGCTGACTTGAGTTCATAGGGCTGAATAGGGAGTCGTTTCAGATCTATTTTCTACTTTCTATTCTAAGATTCATTTGTTTCAGTTGAACATTTGTGATTAGAATGAAGGTTGAGTGATTAGATTTATGTTTCTTGGAATTTAGATCTGATTGAACATTCAAATGTGATTTGTGTCCTTGATTCAATTGAATAGAAGATTCTCTGTTGATTTGTAGATCTAATTCATTTTTACTTGGACTGTTGTTTTGTAATTTTGAATTTTGATTGAATGAATTGATGATTCATAGTTGTGATCATCCTTAGAGAATTGCAACTTGCTTCTCAAGTGTTCTTGTCAATTGATTTTCCTTCTCTACAGAGCAAGACAATGAATCTAGTAAGATCGTTGTTTTTTATCTGTGTTTAGAGAGATTTGAGCAGTAGCTGAATCTATCTATTTAATTGACTTTGAGAGACTCCAAATTATAAGATTGAACAAGGAAGGTTAGATAAATTGCTAGGGGAACTACTATCTCTTATCTGAATCTCTTTTGCATTTTACCTTTCATTGGATTTGTTTCTTGTTTCAATTTCTCTTTTCTAAAACTCAAGCTTTCACATTGGTAATTTGATAATTAAAGTGAATTGTTAAGAATTGAATTACAACTTAAGGCTCCTTGAGAAGAATGACCTAGGTATTGCCTCACTTGCTGCATTTCCCTAGTAAAATTTTGATTACCTAGCGACAAAGTTTATCAGATAGCTTTCCATTAGCTGTGATCCTTGAGGATAGGGGAAACCAAAAGTATTAATGGCCTAGAGTTATGAGCCAGACCCTTCATTAATTTGTTGAAAGGAAGTAGTTGACTTAGTTGGGGATCACAGTGAGGCTAGGACATGGAAGTCCTTCAGACAGCGAATAAGATTATGAGGAACAAAGCTAGGTAAGATTAACAGAAGTTAAGAGAAAGTATGTTTCGTCATATTGAACCAAGAGAATTGGTGGTGATGAATGAATATAGAAATGATTGCCAGAGAAAGTAGTGACTTTCATCGTGGCTGATGAAACCCAATTGTTCTATGTTATTTCATATCATTTTAAGGGATTTTATCATAGATTTTGACTCTTTTGATGATAATTGTGCTTAATTTAGATTAAGAGTCCTTGCTTTGAGTCAATGTCTTTTTAAGGGTAAAATTGTCACAATTGGTTATTAATTGTATTCAATTGATTTCTAGGACAATTGATGCTTCAAAGTATTACTTTTCATTACAGGAAACATAGGATGACACAACACAAGATCAGAGTATCAACTCTAACACACTTCGCCGCAGTAAAGAGAACTCTTTACCACTACACAAAATGGAAATCTCACTAGTGATCTCTCAGGCAGAGTTCACCATGGCCAACTTACAACTTCGTCACAGCGAAATCACAAAATTAGGCAAAGCTTCTCTCGAGAATGCTTTGCTGCGACAAAAGCCTCGTATCAGTAATGCCAGATTCGGATCAGAATGTAACACCTCATGTTTAAATCAATTAACTTTCCTTGCAGAAGCATTTGGAATCACTTTTGAAGGTTACAATTGATGAAAAATCAAGTTTGAAAATTTTCATTTACGGGGTTACTATTCATTGTCACCTTAAAATGTGACAAACTTCGAAAATTCATAACTAATTGTAGAAAAATTGAAATTGAGTGATTCCAAGTTCTACAGAAAGATCTTTGGATTAAATTTTGAGGGAAAATAGTTTCTAAACTGATTGCCTTGAAATTCGAGCTCAATTTCCTTTGAAAAAGTTACTGTTCATTTGGGCATTTTCGGATTTTACTGTATTTTTGCCTAACTTTGGAAAGGCATAACTTTCTGCTCGGTTATCGGAATCAGGCAAACTACCCCTTATTTTAAAGAGAAACATCATATCTCTTTGCTTGCAAAATCTTATGACCTAACTCACTCGTTTGATAGCTCAAACTGGAGCTATAAACTCACTGCTCCAGGACTTATGTTTTATCCCATAACATCTCTTTAATTCTTTTTATTTCTTTGGCATACATAACATGGCCTTACTCTTTCCTGTTTATGCTCATACACTTTCATTCATACTATAAATATTATAATTAAATACATGGCATCATTGGCATCCATAACATAGTTCACAAAATAGTAGAATCATACATTTATCAACAGTCTCATCCATTAACAAGAATAATTCTCCGCTTACTTCTCCTTGCCTCTCATGCCATTATTCCCATTGTTGATTGACCTAAATGGTTGGTTAGGGAGGGGTGAGATTCAGGGGAATCTCAGTAGCAAACACTACCCATAAGCATGCAAGACATAATGCACATGCATGACATGTTATAACATTAACACATGAATGCCATGGAAAGTAAGCTAAAGCATTTCATGCTTCCATAACATATTGCCAAGGCAAAACATAACATAAACTTACAAACATAACTTTGCAAACATTTCATCATATCTTAGTCACATCATGGCAACACAATCACATCATGCAAGCATACAGTATAGGTAAGTTCACTACCTTGTAACATGGCTTTCCCCTTGCTTTTCCTTTGATTCCCTTGTCTTTCCAACCATGTGGACATTCGATCAACATCACCAAACATCCTATTGGATGTTCCAAAGGTCCTAAACATAGTCACATTGATCATATAATCCATTAGGACCACTAGATTACATAAAGTTCAAGACTAGCTTTCTTGAACCTCAACCCTTTCTCTTAGTCTTAGGGTTTTCTTTCCAACTTTTCTAACATAAATCTTATCATTTCCCATCTTTAAGATCCATTTTTTGTCAATTAGGACCACTTTAGATGGCCTTAGATTCAAGAATATCAAATCTGGAAATTTTGCTTCGCGGGTACTGTTCACGCAGCATTTCCAGAATTTTTGCTCAACTTTGAAAATTCATAATTAATTCTAGAAAAATCCAAATTGAGTGGTTCCAAGTCTCACTGAAAGATCCTTAAGTTGAATTTACATGAAAATTAGTTTCAGGAACCAATTCTATGCCGAACAGCACCGGAATTGTACGGAACTCAAAACTCTTCCAAAAGTTCAGCACTGTTTCCAGATTTCAAATCCTAACTTTGAAAAATCACCATAAATCGTAGACATATCCAAATGAAGTGTTCTATGTATGGATTTAAAGCTCACAGAGTGTACTTTAAGTATACAAAATTTCAAAATCAGATACGCATAGTAACTAATCCAAAATAGGTATAAAATCAGGTGCTATAACCATCACATACCTTGTTTTAGAGCTTGATCTGGCTTGGAACCACTTGGCCTTTCTTTCTCCCTCTTCTTTCTCACTCTAGAAACCATTTTGCAAGAGCTTCCCCATGGATTCCTTATGCTTGGACGAAATGGTAGGGAGGGGAGGGGGTATTTATAGAAAAGCAGACTGAATCTGGACTGTTGATCTTAAAAATACGTGGCTCGATCTGGACCGTCCATTTTCTCTTTTGATCTTACGGTGACAAGTGTCCTATGACATCATGCTTACCTCATCATGATGACATCATGCTTACATCATCAAGCCACATGTCTTTAATCCGACCGCACACGTGTCTTGCATCCGACCGTACACGTGTCTTCCATCTAGCCGTATAAGTAATATTTTCTTTTTCTCATCTAACCGTACACTTGTCACTTTCATGTCCTTTTATCATTTATGGCATTAAAATAGGGAGAAAATAAATGGAAATTCGTGCAAAAATATTTTCTCAAAAATACTTTCATGTCCTTTTATCTTTTATCAAGCCAATCTTGCACCGTATCGGATACTTTTCGAGTCCTGACTTACCCTGTACCACTAGGACATGTTCTGACACTATTTTCTCATCTTAATAAGTACATATATGGTGCCACCTTAGAGCAGCAGAGGGAAAAATAATTAGCTCTACTGACAGGCTACTTAACCTTATTGAGTCATGCAGTAGAGATTTCACTATAACGGGTAGACAAAAGACTGTCTAAAATATTCCCGTACTGCGTTCTGATTTTTATGCTGTCCATAAATATCTTCTGGTGACTCAGCATGATGACTCGTAGGTGTCATGATTACGCTTG
The DNA here is from genome assembly GCF_004799145.2 of Neltuma alba. NCBI lineage: Eukaryota > Viridiplantae > Streptophyta > Magnoliopsida > Fabales > Fabaceae > Neltuma > Neltuma alba. Next base: position 28,165 of record NW_021636858.1, read on the forward strand.
ATGACTCAGCACGCTGACTCAGCATCGTCATGATGGCTCTTAGATATTTTCTTTGGTTTTGTCTCCTATTTAGGGGATAAAATTATTTAATATTTGATTGGAGCATTTTATTCAATCCAGAGCTCTAAAAATTCATCCAAAAATATCATAAAATTCCTCATATTCTAGAGAAAATCTGTGAATTTTCTCAGGTCATAACTCAACCTGTAGCCCCACTTAAAAATCATTCTTTAAAATGCCCTTTTTCGGCACAACTGGCTTTTAAGTATTCTTAAAGCCATTTTGCTAGTCATCTGGGGATGAGACTAATTTTACAATTTTCTACAGTCTCTTAGATCATACATCCCCATTTTATCATAATTTTCTGAGGTTTCCTTATGACTCAAACAATTAAATCTACCTCTACATCTCAAATTGAGCCATATATGTTCCCTTGTAACTCTCTTGATTCTCTCTTGTCACATCCGGTAATATGGCATTAAGGAATAGGGATATTCCTAAATAATTAAGGGTCAAAAATGACAAGGAGAAATATAAGAATTTTGGTGGAAAATAATTATTATAATTTTCCAAGCCAATTATGAAAAGCTTGACTAATTAAGGAAAATTGGTCAAGAATAATTATGGAAAAATATTTGAATCCCAGAAAATTAAGAAAAAATAAGGACAATATTCCTTGAGAATTATATAGGATTATAAAATTGGTTTTATGACCAAATTGCCCTTAGCAAAATTACAGAGGAATTTAAGGATGATTTAAGCTAGTTTAAGGTCCTTTATTTGGAAAATTCCAAATAAATATTTTAAGGAGGATAAAATCCCAAGAAAATTTCTATGATATTTCAAGGAATTATAAGAGATTATGAAATTAAAAGAAGACCCACAAGTATCCAATATTTTTTCCAATTCCTTTGAAAAGAGGAAAAATCACTAAAGAGAAGGAAAATAATTTTCCTTTTTATTTAATTATTGGGAAATTAAATTTGAGACAAAGAGAGCAATTTGGAAAAATAAAAATGAGAAGAATAATTTATGGACCTGACAAAAAATAATTACAGAGGCCAGAGCACTGTAATTATAGAAAAGAAATTAAACCCGGAGTCAAAGTGCACCGATAATGTGTTAATCAGAGTCTTGCACAATACTTGGCCCACAAGTTGCCACTTGTCAAGCCTCTAATGGATGGTAATTAAAGCTTTCCAAGTGTCAAACTACCAATGCAGAGGATCTTGACTTTGGAATTTAATTACATTATGATTTAAGTTAATTAAGAGAGAGGATTAAGACTAAGTAGGCTTATGACACTTGGCATAACATTAATGATGGTTGGTGGGATATTTTGTGTGCATTGAATGAGGTCATCCTCCCCCTAAATCTGATCCATATTTCGGCCAAGAGGGAGCTTGAGAGGAAAAGAGAGAGTTCAAGGGAGAAATCAAGAGAAAGGCATCAACTTTGAGCATACAAGTGAGATCCAAGGTAAGTTTTCAATTCTAAGTTGTTCCTTGCCTTGTTTGCTTGAGTTGTATGGTTGAAATTTCTGGTTCTCTTTCTCTTTGAGTGCTGGCCAAAATGCTTCTTAGGTAGGGAAGGGAGTTTGGTTGTTAGATCTTGCTAGAACACTTCAAAGTATGGTAGATCCTAGTGAGTACAAGTGGTTGTAGGTTGATTGTGAAGTGTTTTCTTGGTTGTGTTGCTTGAGATCCATTTCGGCCAAAGTAAGATCTGAATCCTAGGATGTTTTTTTCAAAGTTTTGAGGCTTCCATTGTGTTGAAAATGAAAAATGGTGTAGGGTAAACCTAAAGAACAAGTGTTGGAAGCCATAGAATCAAAGTTGAAATTTTTGGATAAAGAACCCTAATGGTTCAGTCAAGTTGAAACTGAAAGAAGAAAATTTATTTTGTAAAATCCAAGTAAATATTTGGAATCTACATAAAAAACCATGTAGGAAAAGGTCAAGAGGGAATTTTTAGGGTTTATGGAAACCAACTCTAAAAATTCAAGAACAAAGATGGAAGCTTTAAGGGGTTTAGAAGTTACTTGAGTTATTGATTCTTATGTGGAATGGTTGATGATTCTTGCTGCCATTTTTCTGGATTGCCATGTTAGGGTTTGGAATTTGTGGAATCAAGAAAGAAGAACAAGAAAATCAAAGAGCATTGGATTAAGGTAGTAAGATTTAATTGACCTTAATGTTGAATGTTGCATTGATTGCTATGCAGTTTCATGTGCTATTATGTGGTTGAACTAAATGATGAGGATGATGATGATTGTGTAGCTATACTCCTTGCTTTATGTGCCTTGGCTATTGCATGTTAGAGTGTTACATGTATGAGGTAAAGTGGTTCCCTATTAATAACAAAAGGTTGAAATGCTTGTAATTGATGCATGTTAATGTTTTGGTTGATTGATCTTGCTACTGGGATTTCTTAAAATCTCATCCCCCAAATATAATCTAACATTTCAAGGCCTAAAACTCCCAAAAGCAAGCTGCAGATTGGAGGCTAAATTATGGTGATACACCATAAAAATTCATGGACATTTGGTTATGTATAAATATCAATGGTTGGTGCTGTAATCCCTAAGAAGGATGTTAGTTTAGAGCCATGTTTTATTTAGTTACTGAACTAATTTCTGCACAAAACTTAGTATGGTTATATTTGACATCGTGAGCTTCAAATTGATAGGTAGCACATCAAAAATGGACAACTACACGATTTTTAATGATTTTTCAAAGTTAAGGTTCAGAATCTGGAAAAAGGATTTTTGCCAAATGGACAAAGGTAAATTTCACAAAAACCTGACGCTTTTTCAAATTGAATTGGTTCATAAGATTTTTTTTTTTTGAAAACTTATTCAAATATATTTTTATAGAGTTTTGAACCACTCCATTTTGATTTTTCTAGATTAAGTTATGAATTTTTGAAGTTGGGCCAGAAAACTAGATTTTTACCCGATGAACAGTAAAAATCCGAAAATCAGCGTTCTTTATTGATTTTGAGCCCAAGACCATCCAATGTAGTCTAAAATGGTTTTGATTAAACCCTAAGTGGATCCAATAAGTAAGGTGTGACATTTTTGGTATCATAGCGGAGGTTCTGGCATAGGATAGAACGTCTGCTTAGTTAATATGTCAGTTAAAAGGAAAATTGACATATTATTGAAGAAGAATACTGTGTCTAATTATTGGATGGTTCGACTATTATAATATAGGACAGAGTAGAATGGCTTGTTGTGGTTGCAATAGTGACTCAGAGGGTTCAATCAACCAAAGGAGACCACGAGAACCTTTCCCTCAATGGTTCGATGAGGATGAGGACTATAGCCTTGTAGCAGATTTCTATTATGATACCTTATGGGAGAGTAATCCTCTGCCTGACATAGCCACAGTTGCTTCTAATGATCCTTAGAGGATTGAGGTCATTAAAATATCTGATGATGATGGAGTTGGACCTAGTCAAGTCAAACTACTTCCAATTATGAAAGAATTCCACACCATAGAGGACCTAGCCAGGGACTTTAGGGAAAGAGGCTGGTACATTAAGCCTAACGAGAATCAGAATGCCCATGTTTACCTGAGTTATCTGGAGGATATCTGAAAACTCTACCATTATGTGACTAAGAAAGATGCTACCCTAGAGATGATGGATTGGATATCAGCATTGCTTAGAGTACTCCCTCAGACCTGACCTTAGAAAAATAGTGTGAGGGACATTTGTAGTCGTATGGATAGTGTTAGCTTCAATGATCTCATTGATGCCCTTGAGATCTTTGTAAGGAATACATTTCCTTGAGTAGATATAGAAGACTGAATCCTGATGACAACGGATGTGCTCCTATTTATACCTTGATGGAAGAATGAGTTTTGTCATTTGTACCCGACATTGGGATCTGATGTTGAGTTAATGGACCCAGAGCCTTGAGAGTTTCACTATTTTTCATTTTGGGTAGTCAGTTGGATTTTTGTAGCACTGACATAGGACTTGTATTGTTATAGCTAACCGTAGTAGGTTGGTCTGGCATGCTTGATTGCTATGTATGTTCCTAAGATGGCTATGTATGTTAAATTATATTGTTGTGACTGATAACTAATGCTTAATTGACGTATTATGAATGCATATATTGCTAAATGAAATCAAGTATGTTGTTTATTTTCTTGTTCCTCGAGTATGCTATCCGTTTAGTTAGCGTATTGGTTAGAACCGATAAAACGTTAGTCGAATTTGCTTAAGATGACAGTTTGCATGCAAGTATTTTGAATGGCGCCATTTGAAGCACTCTATGGGAGGAAGTGTAGATCTCCCTTGTGCTGGATAGTGCTCAATGAAAGAAGTAAGTATAGTCCTAATATAGTGGATCAGACTTCCAATAGATTAAAATTATTTAGCAAAGACTTCTAACGGCTCAAAGTAGACAAAAGAGCTACTTAGACATTAAAGGATATCGTTAAAGATTGAGGTTGGTGATTAAAGTGTAACCAACAATAGAAGCCAGTCTATCCCTAAAGTTTAAGAAGTTAAGTTCAAAGTATGTTAGACCATTTCAAATTTTGTCCAAGGCTAGACTAGTAACTTATAAGTGACCCTTCCCCTGAAGGTAAGTCAAAATTATGATGTCTTCTATAACTCCCAATAGAAGAAGTACCATCTAGACCCGATACATGTTATAAGCTATGACAACATTGTGATCCAAGACAACCCGTCTTTTAAGATCATACTAGAACGAATTATTGATCAGTAAGTCGAACAGTTGAGAAACAGGCAGTTTTCACTAGTCAAGGTTGTCTGGAAAGGTCTTATACTAAAAGAAGTTACGAGGGAGATGGAGACTAAAATAGAGGAAAAGTATCCTGAACTTTTTCGATAAGATACACTTTAAATTTCGAGGACGAAATATTTAGAGGGGGAGAAATGTCACATCCAGTAATATGGCATTAAGGAATAGGGATATTTCTAAATAATTAAGGGTAAAAAATGACAAGGAGAAATAGAAGAATTTTGGTGGAAAATAATTATTATAATTTTCCAAGCCAATTATGAAAAGCTTGACTAATTAAGGAAAATTGGTCAAGAATAATTATGCAAAAATATTTTTGAGTCTCAAAAAATTAAGGAAAAATAAGGATAATATTCCTTGAGAATTACCTGGGATTATAAAATTGGTTTTATGACCAAATTGCCCTTAGAGAAATTATAAAGGAATTTAAGGGCGATTTAAGCTAGTTTAAGGTCCTTTATTTGGAAAATTCCAAATAAATATTTTAAGGAGGATAAAATCCTAAGAAATTTCTATGATATCCCAAGAAATTATAAGAGATTATGAAATTAAAAGAAGACCCTCAAGTATTCAAGATTTTTCCCAATTCCTTTGAAAAGAGGAAAAATCACAAAAGAGAAGGAAAATAGTTTTCCTTTTTATTTAATTATTGGAAAATTAAATTTGAGACAAAGAGGGCAATTTGGAAAGGGAAAAATGAGAAGAATAATTTATGAACCTAATAGAAAATAATTATAGAGGCCAGAGCACTGCAATTATAGAAAAAAAATTAAACCAGGAGTCAAAGTGCACCGATAAAGTGTTAATCAGAGTCTTGCACTTTACTTGGCCCATAAGTTGCCACTTGTCAAGCCTCTAATGGATGGTAATTAAAGCTATCCAAGTGTCAAGCTACTAATCGAGAGGATCTTGACTTTGAAATTTAATTACATTATGATTTAAGTTAATTAAGAGAGAGGATTAAGACTAAGTAGGCTTATGACATTTGGCAAAACATTAATGATGGTTGGTGGGATATTTTGTGTGCATTGAATGAGGTCATCCTCCCCCTAAATCTAATCCATATTTCGGCCAAGAGGGAGCTTAAGAGGAAAAGAGAGAGTTCAAGGGAGAAATCAAGAGAAAGGCATCAACTTTGAGCATACAAGTGAGATCCAAGGTAAGTTTTCGGTTCTAAGTTGTTCCTTGCCTTGTTTGCTTGAGTTGTATGGTTGAAATTTCTGGTTCTCTTCCTCTTTGAGTGCTGGCCGAAATGCTTCTTAGGTAGGGAAGGGAGTTTGGTTGTTAGATCTTGCTAGAACACTTCAAAGTATGGTAGATCCTAGTGAGTACAAGTGGTTGTAGGTTGATTTTGAAGTGTTTTCTTGGTTGTGTTGCTTGAGATCCATTTCGGCCAAAGCAAGATCTGGACCCTAGGATGTTTTTTTGAAGTTTTGAGGCTTCCATTGTGTTGAAAATGAAAAATGATATAGGGTAAACCTAAAGAACAAGTGTTGGAAGCCATAGAATCAAAGTTGAAATTTTTGGATAAAGAACCCTAATGGTTCGGTCAAGCTGAAACTGAAAGAAGAAAATTTATTTTGTAAAATCCAAGTAGATATTTGGAATCTACATCAAAAACCATGTAGGAAAAGGTTAAGAGAGAATTTTTAGGGTTTATGGAAACCAACTCTAAAAATTCAAGAACAAAGATGGAAGCTTTAAGGGGTTTAGAAGTTACTTGAGTTATTTTATTGATTCTTATGTGGAATGGTTGATGATTCTTGCTGCCATTTTTTTGGATTGCCATGTTAGGGTTTGGCATTTATGAAAGCAAGAAAGAAGAACAAGAAAATCAAAGAGCATTGGATTAAGGTAGTAAGATTTAATTGACCTTAATGTTGAATGTTGCATTGATTGCTATGCAGTTTCATGTGCTATTATGTGTTTGAACTAAATAATAAGGATGATGATGATTGTGTAGCTATACTCCTTCCTTTATGTGCCTTGGCTATTGCATGTTAGAGTGCTACATGTATGAGGTAAAGTGGTTCCCTATTAATAGCAAAAGGTTGAAATGCTTGTAATTGATGCATGTTAATGTTTTGGTTGATTGATCTTGCTACTGGGATTTCTTAAAATCTCATCCCCCAAATATAATCTAACATTTTTGGGCCTAAAACTCCCAAGAGCAAGCTACAGATTGGAGGCTAAATTATGGTGATACACCATAAAAATTCGTGGACATTTGGTTATGTATAAATATCAATGGTTGGTGTTGTAATCCCTAAGCAGGACGTTAGTTTAGAGCCACGTTTTATTTAGTTACCAAATGAATTTCTGTACAAAACTTAGCATGATTAGATTTGACGTTGTGAGCTTCAAACTGGTAGGTAGCACGTCAAAAATGGACAACTACATGATTTGTAATGATTTTTTAAAGTTAAGGTTCAGAATCTGAAAAAAGGATTTTTGCCAAATGGACAGAGGTGAATTTCATAAAAACCTGACGCTTTTTTAGATGGAATTGGTTCATAAGATTATTTTTTCTTGAAAAATTATTTAAAGATATTTTTATATAATTTTGAACCACTCCATTTTTATTTTTCTAGATTAAGTTATGAATTTTTGAAGTTGGGCCAAAAAACTGAATTTTTACCTGATGAATAGTAAAAATATGAAAATCAGCGTTCTTTATGGATTTTGAGCCCAAGACCATCCAATGTGGTCTAAAATGGTTTTGATTAAACCCTAAGTGGATCCGATAAGTAAGGTGTGACATCTCTCATCTTGCATGATTATGTTTTGATATTGAGTTGATTTTGGGTTATATTGTACCAATTGCATGATCATTCTCAAATTACACATTAGGAGAGCTTAACAATGTTTTCATTAATGAAGTTCATTGTTTTAAACATTAGACTCAATGATTCATTGAGGTTTTTATTCTAGAAAACCTAATGATTTTATGAAACTCCTGATATCTTAAGTAAACTATGATTGCCATTAAAACCATTTTCAAGAGGTTTCCTATCATCCATTTCCATTCCATAATCATCTTATCGAAAATACCAAAAATATAATACCTTGGGTTTATTTCCATTGCATATAGTTTAGTTATATTTCAATTTAATCTTAAAATCCAAAACCCCATTTCATTGCATTGCATGGCATTTAGTCTAGCTTAGGTCATCAATAAAGGCTCCCAATAGTGAACACGACCCAAATTGCACTGCTATACTGTATCACTTGGATCCGGTTATAAATTTCTTGCATTTGACCCCAAGGCATAATGACACGGTCAAATCAATAGCGCCGTTACCAGGGAGCCATTAAGTGGTTCCTTAGGCTAGTTAATTGTCAACTTTGGTTGATTAGGATTTGTGAGCCTCTTAGGTTGTATTTTTGCATTGTGCATAATAGGTTTTGTGTTGCATAAAAATTTTGAGATATACAAACAAAGATCTTGATTTTGATTTGCTTTTTGCATGTAGTTTCATACATTTCATAATATCCTTTGCATTTTAGAGGTTTTGCATAGTGTTGGTGCCTTTTAGTTTCATTCTTCCTCTCTTTCTGTTGCATTTTTGCTAATTTTTCTAGTGTTTAGGAATTGTTCACCGCGACCAACTTTGTGTTTAACTGCGGTGTAACTTGTAGTTCTAGATCCCATTTTTGCCTCTAGATACATTTGTTGCAGCTAACTCTTACCTTTCACTGTGGCGAAAGGTCCCCTATTTAAATTTTTTTTTAAACTCCTTACTTTGTTTTCTTTTACTAATTAGGTTAGGCTTAAAAACTCTTTGGGAATTGATTGTTTAGCTTTCTTATGGCTTGGTTTAGTAATAACTTAGATCCATCTGATCACCCTTCCTCTTTTGCAGGCGATAACACTCTGATGGGTGATGATTTTTCTCAAGGATTTAATTCCATACAGTAAGAATTGGATCTTCTTCAGGCACACTTTGATCATGAAGAACATGGTGGGACTTATCAAGGATATGAGACACCCCACCCTCATCATAACTATGGCTCTCCATGTTCCCCTTAATATACCTCTTTATTCCATTCTCACCTAAATCAATATCCACGACCAGAACAACGTTATGACTTATCACCTCCACTATACAATCCATACTTTGAACACTTTCTATCACATCATCCATATCATAAGCCAAGCATTCCATCACATGAACCCTACCACCAATACACTTCCTTATTTCACCAACCATTTCATGAACCATCACCATTATTCCATTCGTGTTCCACTTCATACCTTGAACCATTCTCACTACATAATCCCTCCTTTGAACCACCTCCTCTACCAAATGAATGCTTCCACCAACCCTCATCCCAGTCTATGTACCAACCCCTTCCTCAATCCCATAAACATCAATTCAGTGAACCTGACCCATTTCTCACTATTCCTAAGAATGACCAGATACGATTTTTAAAGGAAGTGTATGGTCGCTTGAATTCATACTACCATGGATTGCTTGAAGAGGTAGAGATATCTAAAATCTCTAAGGAATCAGAGGAAGAGTTAGAAGAATATCAAAGTATATTGGGCAAGTTCTTAAGTGATACAGTGTAAATTGAGTCTGAGACTGGGAAAGATGAATCAAAGTGTCCAAATTCACTCATGTAAGAGGCTGAGATGAAGCAAGAACATCTATAAACTCACAAGGACTTATGCCCTACATCGGGTAATATTGCTCCTCTTCTTGAGGAGATTGTCCCTTGTGCTATAACTACTATTCCTATTGAAGTTATTACCTATGTGAGCGATGATGAGGTGGATGAGGAAATCATAGTTGAATCCCCTCATATGTTTCAAAATGAAAAATCTCACTTGAACACTTCTAATAGTAGTTGTTTAGTTGATGATGTTACTTGCATTGTCACAGCTTCTTTGTGTGAAGAATATGCTTCTCTTTCTAGTGCTAAGTTAGATGGTGAAATTGATTCTGATTTGAATAACATTTATCTTGTTCTTGCAATGCTCATACTGTATGCATAGATTGCATTGATAACAAAAATGATATACTTGTTAAGTGGAAAAAGCATAATTTTAGTTAAGTGTGTGCATTACCTTCTAGTACTGAAAGTACTGCAAACATAAAGCATGATATTGATGTGAATTACTTGGATGATGATCTTGTAAAGAAATGTGAATTTAACCATAGCCCTGAAAATTATCTTTCTAAAAATCCTATTGAGTTAGTAGCTTCTAATAATGTTAAGGCTTTAAAGTTTCAATTGATAAAATCATAAATATTAATAAGTCTTTCCAACAAGTTTTATCTTGTAATTTGCCTCCTGATTTATCTTACTTTGTAAATAGTAGTTTGCATAAATCTTTTTATACTTTCTTTTCTCCCTCTTTAAACACTACCTCTTGTTGATGTGATAGTGGTATATGTAACATCCCGATTTTTGGGCCTAGAAGTACTAGAAATAGCCTGAATAAGATAGGCTACCAGACCCCTTTTTAGTAGAGGTCCTAAAGATGAGAAAGGAAGTTAAAGCAGTTTCATGGACTAAACTGCAAAGTAAAAGTTTTAAGGGGCTAAAGTGTAATCAAAGTTAGAGGCTCCAGTAAAGTCTCAAAGGCCCAGAAAGAGAAAAGAGGCTAGATACAGACCAAAGGTTAAGTAAGAAGCCTCAAAGAGATGGTTTTATGAGGTTGAGCCTAAGCAGGGGTAAAACCGTAAATTCAGAAAGGTACGGCCATCAGGGGTAAAAATGAAAAGTACTTAGAAAATTCTAAGAAAATCCTAGAAAATGGGAAATAATATTCTAAGGCTCTCTTGTGAAGAGAGATGATGAAAATACCCCTAAGGTAACTTAAAAGGAATTTATAAGTTTATGGCTCAATTTGAGATGTAGAGGTAGATTTAATTGTTTGAATCATAAGGAAACCTCAGAAAATTATGGTAAAATGGGGATGTATGATCTAAGAGACTATAGAAAATTATAAAATTAGTCTCATCCCCAGAAGACCAGCAAAATGACTTTAAGAATACTTAAAAGCCAGTTGTGCCGAAAAGGGGCATTTTAAAGAATGATTTTTAAGTGGGGCTACAGGCTGAGTTATGACCTGAGAAAATTCACAGATTTTCTCTAGAATATGAGGAATTTTATGATATTTTTGGATGAATTTTTTGAGCTCTGGATTGAATAAAATGCTCTAGTCAAATATTAAATAATTTTATCCCCTAAATAGGAGATAAAACTAAAGAAAATATCTAAGAGCCATCATGACGATGCTGAGTCATCATGCTGAGTCATCAAGCGTAATCATGACACCGACGAGTCATCATGCTGAGTCACCAGAAGATATTTATGGACAGCATAAAAATCAGAACGCAATATGGGAATATTTTAGACAGTCTTTTGTCTACCCGTTATAGTGAAATCTCTACTGCATGACTCAGTAAGGTTAAGTAGCCTGTCAGTAGAGCTAATTATTTTTCCCTCTACTCCTCTAAGGTAGCACCATATATGTACTTAATTAAGATGAGAAAATAGTGTCAGAACATGTCTTGGTGGTACAGGATAAGTTAGGACCCGAAAAGTATCTGATATGGTGCAAGATTGGCTTGATAGGTGGAGAAATAATTAAGAAAATATTTTTGCACGAATTTTCTATTTATTTTCTCCCTATTTTAATGCCATAAATGATGAAAGGACATGAAAGTGACAAGTGTATGGTTAGATGAGAAAAAGAAAATATTACGTGTACAGCTAGATGGAAGACACGTGTACGGTCGGATGCAAGACACGTGTGCGGTCGGATTAAAGACATGTGGCTTGATGATGTAAGCATGATGTCATCATGATGAGGTAAGCATGATGTCATAGGACACTTGTCACCGTAAAATCAAAAGAGAAAATGGACGGTCCAAATCGAGCCACGTATTTTTAAGATCAACGGTCCAGATTCAGTCTGCTTTTCTATAAATACCCCCTCCCCTCCCTACCATTTCGTCCAAGTATAAGGAATCCATGGGGAAGCTCTTGTAAAATGGTTTCTAGAGAGAGAAAGAAGAGGGAGAAAGAAAGGCCAAGTGGTTCCAAGCCAGATCAAGCTCTAAAACAAGGTATGTGATGGTTATAGCACCTAATTTTATGCCTATTTCGGATTATTTACTGTGTGTATCTGATTCTGAAATTTTTCATGCTTAAAGTACACTCTGTGAGCTTTAAATCCATGGGTAGAACACTTCATTTGGACATGTTTACGATTTATGGTGATTTTTCAAAGTTAGGGTTTGAAATCTTGAAACAGTGTTGAACTTTTGGAAGAGGTTCGAGTTCTGTACAGTTCTGGTACTGTTTGGCATAGAATTGGTTCCTGAAACTATTTTTCCCTTAAATTTAACTTAAGGATGTTTCAGTGAGACTTGAAACCACTCAATTTGGATTTTTGTAGAATTAATTATGAATTTTCAAAGTTGAGCAAAAATTTTGGAAATTCTGTGTGAACAGTACCCGCGAAGCAAAATTTCCAGATTTGGTATTCTTGAATCTAAGGCCATCTAAAGTGGTCCTAATTGACAAGAAATGGATCTTAAGGATGGAAAATGATAAGATTTATGTTAGAAAAGTTGGAAAGAAAACCCTAAGACTAAGAGAAAGGGTTGAGGTTCAAGAAAGCTAGTCTTGAACTTTATGTAATCTAGTAGTCCTAATGGATTGTATGATCAATATGACTATGTTTAGGACCTTTGGAACATCCAATAGGATGTTTGGTGATGTTGACTGAACGTCCACATGGTTGGAAAGACAAGGGAATCAAAGGAAAAGCAAGGGGAAAGCCATGTTACAAGGTAGTGAACTTACCTATACTGTATGCTTGCATGATGTGATTGTGTTGCCATGATGTGACTAAGCTATGATGAAATGTTTGTAAAGTTATGTTTTGCCTTGGCAATATGTTATGGAAGCATGAAATGCTTTAGCTTACTTTCCATGGCATTCATGTGTTAATGTTATAACATGCCATGCATGTGCATTATGCCTTGCATGCTTATGGGTAGTGTTTACTACTGAGATTCCCCCGAATCTCACCGCTCCCTAACCAACCATTTAGGTCAATCAATGATGGGCAATAATAGCATGAGAAGCAAGGAGAAGTAAGTGGAGAATTATTCTTGTTAATGGATGAGACTGTTGATAAATGTATAATTCTACTATTTTGTGAACTATGTTATGGGTGCCAATGATGCCATGTATTTTATTATAATATTTATGGAATAAATGAAAGTGTATGAGCATGAACGGGAAAGAGTAAGGCCATGTTATGTATGCCAAAGAAATAAAAAGAATTAAAGAGATGTTAAGGGATAAAACGTAAGTCCTGAAGCAGTGGATTTGTAGCTCCAGTTTGACCTATCAAACGAGTGATTTAGGTCATAAGATTTTGCAAGCAAAGAGATCTGATGTTTCTCTTTAAAATGAGGGGTAGTTTGCCCAATTCCGATAACCGAGCAGAAAGTTATGCCTTTCCAAAGTTAGGCAAAAATACAGTAAAATCCGCAAATGACAAAATGAACAGTAACTTTTTCAAAGGAAATTGAGCTTGAATTTCAAGGCAATAAGTTCAGAAACTATTTTTCCTCAAAATTTTATCCAAAGAGCTTTCTTTAAAACTGAGAATCACTCAATTTCAATTTTTCTACAATTAGTTATGAATTTTCGAAATTTGTCACATTTTAAGGTGACAATGAATAGTAACCCGTAAATGAAAATTTTCAAACTTGATTTTTCATTAATTGTAGCCTTGCAGAACTTGATTTTGGAATGAATAGTAACCAAAAAGTGATTTCGTTCTAAAGGTTGTCCCTTTCCTTCCTTAACTCTTATCTTTTGAATTATTTGCTTGTTTTGTGAGATAAGTGTGGGGGAGGGACATAGCCAGTAGTTAAAGTAGTTTGTTTTCTTTTCTTTTCTTTTCCTCCCTTTTTAGTTTTGGTTTCTCTTGTTTAAGGTTGCACTTGAGTTTTGCATTGGGGACAATGCAAAGTTTTAGTGTGGGGGAAAGATTGATATTCAGTAATTGTGTTGTGTTTTCTGTGTTTATTGAAAAATCTGGTTTTCTAAAAATTTTCTAAATTTTGATTGATTTTTGAACTTAATTTGAAGATTTTGAGTCAAAATTTTTGCTTCAATTAACTTACACTTGAATTTATGTATTCTTGGACTTTAGTAAATGTTTATGAACTTGTATTGATACTCATGAGAATTGCTATTTGTTCAAAGTTGATTGTTTTAGTTTCATTGGTCATAATTTTTCAAGGTTGCTTTTATATTGATTGAATTAATGTACTGTGATTAATCTGGAGTACAATTAATCTTTATGCATGAGCATTTGAGATTTAGCCTTATTGGAAGATTCTTTGAGCCTAATTTTCATTCATAGTGAGTGGCATCCACTTACATCTTCCACTTTCTAGAACTTGTTCCAATTCTTAATCAAGACTTAGTTGCATTGATATGATGAGCATAATAGAGGTATTCTTTTCAAAACCCTTACATCCCAAACACAAACCCACACGATTTTATTCATTGTTAACCATTTAAGCCTTCATCTTTTCTTAAGTGCCAAGAGATGCACTATACATTCAAGTTTCCAACATTTTTACTATTACATTCATGATGTATTAAACTTTGTCTTCTTGGGTTTGGAGTTACCAAAAAAAAAAGAGAAAAGAAATAGAAAAAGGCAAAGAAATAGAAGAAAATGTCTAAGAAAAGCCAAAGATAGAAAGATCAAAATAAATGGTACCAAAAGAATAAAGTTTTGAAATAATGCAGTTCATTAGTAGTTTGAAGAACAAAGTTGTGCTTCAAGAGAAGAAAGTAAATGTTAGTTGGAAACCTTTTCTAAAATGCTTGGTGCCTTATCATTTCGTATCTTTTCACCTCATTTCTTTTCAATTAGCCCTTTCGATCATCATAACCTTAAAAGTCCTCTTGATCATTACATTCATTCATTAAAAGTGGAGAGGTAGGATTTTAACAAGCTTATGGTTAAGTGGTTGATTAAGTGGATTTGAAAGAGAATTGCCCCAACTTGGTGAGTAGAGTGAAACAATTTATATTTTGAGTGTTTTCTCTTTTGCTCATTTCCATTGCATTGATTGTACTCTACTTTAGTCCCTTCTCATTAACTTATATCACTATGACTACTTGTTTAAAGAGTTAGATTAATGGCACTACTGCTTTCTTACTTCGAATTCATAGGGGTTCCCATTTGTATTAATACTATTCTCTTGCTTCAATTTTGTATTGCCTTTGTCTAGGAGTACAAAGGTTTAAGTGTGGGGGATTTGATTGAACCCAATTGTTCTATGTTATTTCATATCATTTTAAGGGTTTTTATCATAGATTTCAACTCCTTTTGAAGATAATTGTGCTTGATTTACATTAAGAGTCCTTGCTTTTAGTTAGTGTCTTTTTTAGGGTAAAATTGTCATAATTGGTTATTAATTGTATTCAATTGATTTCTAGGACAATTTATGCTTCGAAGTATTGCTTTTTATTGCAGGAAACTTAGGAATTGGAGCCAAGATCAAGGACCAAAGGATGACACAACACAAGACTAGAGTATCAACTCTAACACACTTTGCCACGGCGAAGAGAATTCTTTACCGCGGAGTAAAATTGAAATCTCACTAGTGATCTCTCAAGCAGAGTTCGCCGCAGCCAACTTACAGCTTCCCTGTAGTGAAATCACAAGATTAGGCAAAGCTCCTCTCGGGAATGCTTTGTCGTGGCGAAAGCCCCATATCAGCAATGCCAAATCCAGATCAGAACGTGAAAATGGAGCCTCTAATCATATGATCTGACCCATATTGACCCTTTAAACCCTAAGAAACCCTATTTTCAAGAGAGAACTCCATTCTATTATCTCCAACACCTCTATTCTCTCATCTTCCTGCCTCTCCACCTCAATCTTCTTCCCATACATTTCCTTTACCTTTCCTTCACTCCATCTTATTTCCTTCCACTCTAAGCTGTCATGGTTGACAGATTCATTCTAGCTGGAGCAAATAATTCAAAACAATGAATAGTAACCAAAAAGTGATTCCAAATGCTTTCGCAAGGAAAGTTAATTGATTTAAACATGAGGTGTTACAGTGTACTGTACTCCAACAACTGTCAGTTGGATTCTTCAGCTTCCACTTCACATGAGCTTGAGTGTTTTAAAAATTTAAATAAAAGTTTGACTCCTACTGATAGGAGTGTTATTGACTTTCTCAGTTGTGATAGTTACTTGGAGAGATTAACTTCTAAATTGTCTTTATTTCATTTTGATTCTCTTCATGTTCCTATTTTTGGATGTGGTGTTGCTATTGGTTCTGCTTGCTTATAGGACCCCACACCACCACTACCAAGGAATATCAATGAAGGAGAAGTGAGCATACTGAAGAAATGCATGTTTCTTATTTGAGATGAGAACTTCTCCTATAAGAGTTTGAAAAGATTTTGTTCTAAAGGTTGTCCCTTTCCTTCCTTAACTCTTATCTTTTGAATTATTTGCTTGTTTTGTGAGATAAGTGTGGGGGAGGGACATAGCCAGTAGTTAAAGTAGTT
This sequence comes from Neltuma alba, assembly GCF_004799145.2. Taxonomy (NCBI): domain Eukaryota; kingdom Viridiplantae; phylum Streptophyta; class Magnoliopsida; order Fabales; family Fabaceae; genus Neltuma; species Neltuma alba. The sequence goes on from NW_021636858.1 coordinate 44,522, forward strand.
TGTTTTCTTTCTTTTCTTTTCCTCCTTTTTGGTTTTGGTTTCTCTTGTTTAAGGTTGCACTTGAGTTTTGCATTGGGGACAATGCAAAGTTTTAGTGTGGGGGAAGGATTGATATTCAGTAATTGTGTTGTGTTTTCTGTGTTTATTGAAAAATCTGGTTTTCTAAAAATTTTCTAAATTTTGATTGATTTTTGAACTTAATTTGAAGATTTTGAGTCAAAATTTTTGCTTCAATTAACTTACACTTGAATTTATGTATTCTTGGACTTTAGTAAATGTTTATGAACTTGTATTGATACTCATGAGAATTGCTATTTGTTCAAAGCTGATTGTTTTAGTTTCATTGGTCATAATTTTTCAAGGTTGCTTTTATATTGATTGAATTAATGTACTGTGATTAATCTGGAGTACAATTAATCTTTATGCATGAGCATTTGAGATTTAGCCTTATTGGAAGATTCTTTGAGCTTAATTTTCATTCATAGTGAGTGGCATCCACTTACATCTTCCACTTTCTAGAACTTGTTCCAATTCTTAATCAAGACTTAGTTGCATTGATATGATGAGCATAATAGAGGTATTCTTTTCAAAACCCTTACATCCCAAACACAAACCCACACGATTTTATTCATTGTTAACCATTTAAGCCTTCATCTTTTCTTAAGTGCCAAGAGATGCACTATACATTCAAGTTTCCAACATTTTTACTATTACATTCATGATGTATTAAACTTTGTCTTCTTGGGTTTGGAGTTACCAAAAAAAAAAGAGAAAAGAAATAGAAAAAGGCAAAGAAATAGAAGAAAATGTCTAAGAAAAGCCAAAGATAGAAAGATCAAAATAAATGGTACCAAAAGAATAAAGTTTTGAAATAATGCAGTTCATTAGTAGTTTGAAGAACAAAGTTGTGCTTCAAGAGAAGAAAGTAAATGTTAGTTGGAAACCTTTTCTAAAATGCTTGGTGCCTTATCATTTCGTATCTTTTCACCTCATTTCTTTTCAATTAGCCCTTTCGATCATCATAACCTTAAAAGTCCTCTTGATCATTACATTCATTCATTAAAAGTGGAGAGGTAGGATTTTAACAAGCTTATGGTTAAGTGGTTGATTAAGTGGATTTGAAAGAGAATTGCCCCAACTTGGTGAGTAGAGTGAAACAATTTATATTTTGAGTGTTTTCTCTTTTGCTCATTTCCATTGCATTGATTGTACTCTACTTTAGTCCCTTCTCATTAACTTATATCACTATGACTACTTGTTTAAAGAGTTAGATTAATGGCACTACTGCTTTCTTACTTCGAATTCATAGGGGTTCCCATTTGTATTAATACTATTCTCTTGCTTCAATTTTGTATTGCCTTTGTCTAGGAGTACAAAGGTTTAAGTGTGGGGGATTTGATTGAACCCAATTGTTCTATGTTATTTCATATCATTTTAAGGGTTTTTATCATAGATTTTAACTCCTTTTGAAGATAATTGTGCTTGATTTACATTAAGAGTCCTTGCTTTTAGTTAGTGTCTTTTTTAGGGTAAAATTGTCATAATTGGTTATTAATTGTATTCAATTGATTTCTAGGATAATTTATGCTTCGAAGTATTGCTTTTTATTGCAAGAAACTTAGGAATTAGAGCCAAGATCAAGGACCAAAGGATGACACAACACAAGACTAGAGTATCAACTCTAACACACTTTGCCACGGCGAAGAGAATTCTTCACCGCGGAGTAAAATTGAAATCTCACTAGTGATCTCTCAAGCAGAGTTCGCCGCAGCCAACTTACAGCTTCCCTGTAGTGAAATCACAAGATTAGGCAAAGCTCCTCTCGGGAATGCTTCGTCGCGGCGAAAGCCCCATATCAGCAATGCCAAATCCAGATCAGAACGCGAAAATGGAGCCTCTAATCATATGATCTGACCCATATTGACCCTTTAAACCCTAAGAAACCCTATTTTCAAGAGAGAACTCCATTCTATTATCTCCAACACCTCTATTCTCTCATCTTCCTGCCTCTCCACCTCAATCTTCTTCCCATCCATTTCCTTTACCTTTCCTTCACTCCATCTTATTTCCTTCCACTCTAAGCTGTCATGGTTGACAGATTCATTCTAGCTGGAGCTTCTCTTGGAGTTATGGAGGGCTAGGGTTTATCAACTCTTGAAGAATGGTGGAGTGGCATGAGTTTTCAGACTTCAAAGGGGAGTTTAGTTTTAGTTTGCAATTTTTAGCTATGATTTATGGCTTTCTAAGTCTAGGAGTTGTAAATTCTTAGTTAGGAACATAGGATTGTTACTGTAATCATTGGTTAATGATTTACATTTGTAGTTTGGATTGGTTAATGTTGAATTCTGTGCTTCAATATATGTAGTCACATATATGTTTCCTTGTAACTCTCTTGATTCTCTCTCATCTTGCATAGTTATGTTTTGATATTGAGTTGATTTTGTTTTACAATGAACAAATTGCATGATTATTCTCAAATTACACATTAGGAGAGCTTAGCAATCTTTTCATTAATAAAGTTCATTGATTTAAACATTAGACTCAATGAGTCATTAAGGTTGTTATCCTAGAAAACCTAATGATTTTATGAAACTCCTGATATCTTAAGTAAACTATGATTGCCATTAAAACCATTTTCAAGAGGTTTCCTATCATCCATTTCCATTCCATAATCATCTTATCGAAAATACCAAAAATATAGTAGCTTAGGTTTATTTCCATTACATATAGTTTAGTTACATTTCAATTTAATCTTAAAACCCAAAACCCTATTTCATTGCATTGCATGGTATTTAGTCTAGCTTAGGTATCAATAAAGGCTCCCAAAAGTGAACACGACCTGATTGCACTACTAAAGGTAGAACAAGAAGGGTCTAAGACAGTAAAGTACTAAGGTTTGAGCCTATCAGTATTAGTGCCTTAGATTCTTGTCAGCACTGTTCTGTTAAGCGTGCTCGGCCAAGAGTAGCCTAAGAAAGGATGACCTTGGGAAGTTATATAAGAGAGTGTGAAGGCCAAAGATGCTAGCCATTTTTGGCAAGAGTGTACTAAGTCTCGCAAGATGGAAGACAAAGTTAAAGTAAGCAAAGATAGTCTAAATTTGACAAAAGGATTGAGTAAGGTCTATAAAGACAATATCAAATGCACCTTACTGAATAACTTCAAATGAGATGGCAAAGTAAAGGAAACAGAAAGGAGATTCATTAGACCTAGTGTATCTCCCTAAGGTGCTCTAGTACTCTTCATTAAGAGGAAGGATAGTAGTCTAAGATTAAGCATAAACTACCGAGAGTTGAAAGAATAAGTAGCCCTACTACAGATCGATGATATGCTAGACTAGTTGGTTAGAGCTATAGTATCTTCTAAGATTAATTTACGATAAGGATACCACTAGCTCAGGATAAAAGTTGAGGACATTTCAAAGACTGCTTTTAAGACCCGTTACAGACACTATCAGTTCTTAATGATGCTGTTAGTTAACGAATGCCCTTGCTAATATCATGGATTATATGAACCGGATTTTTGTTTGTACTTAGATCGGCTTGTCATAGTCTTCATCGATGACATCCTTGTATAATCCAAATCTCAAGAGGAACATAAGCAGCAATTAAGGACTGTCTTGAGTACACTAAAGGAGAAACAGCTCCTTGCTAAGCTCAGTAAATATGAGTTTTAGTTAGCCACATACTTACAAAAGAAAGTGTGGCTGTGGATCCCAGTAAAGTTGAGACAATGCTCAACTGGGAACAGCCCAAGATGGTAGCAGAGATAAGAAGTTTCTTAGGGCTGGTAGGTTACTAAGGGACTTTTCTAGGATTGCCCCATCGCTAACCAAGCTACTCAGGAAGATTCAGCAGTTTGTATGGGATAATAAGTATGAGGCAAGCTTTTAAGAGCTAAAGCAAGGCTGACCTCTACTCTAGTACTAGTGATCCCTAATTTGACATTACCGTATGTAGTGTGCACAGATGTGAGTAAACAGGGATTGGGATGTGTACTGATGCAGCAAGGCAGCGTTATCGCCTATGCCTCACAATAGCTAAAGTCTCGTGAGGAGAATTTCCTTACATATGACTTGGAGCTAGCAGCGATTGTTTATGCCTTAAAGATATAGAGGCATTAGTTGTACAGGCTACCATAGAACTATTCTACAATTATAAGAGTCTTAGGTACCTGCAAGATCAGAAAGAGCTGAATATGAGGTAGAGAAGAAGGATGAAGCTACTCAAGAACTATGACTGTCGGATCAAGTATTATCTGAGAAAAGCCAATAAAGTGGCCGATGCCTTGAGCAGGAAGGTAGTATAGGTGGCAACCCTGATGATGAAATAGGGTGAATTGTTAAAAGATATAAAGGATTAGGGTCCTATCTATGAGATGCAATTGACATCTGATGTAGTAAAAGGAGCAGGAATGAAGGTCTTGTTGACCGATTGGATTAAAGGAGCTCAAAGAAGGGATGAATTAGCAGGGACCCTTTGAGCTAAAGTACTAAACAATAAGATAAGAGATTTTGAAATCTTGATTGAAGGAATATTGAAATATAGAAAAGAACCTACGTCCCTCCAGTAAATGGTTTTAGGAAACAAAATTCTAGATGAGGCATATGAGAGTAAGTACCTGATTCAACTGAGAATAACCAAGATGTACCAAGACCTTAACCAAAGGTTTTGATGGCCTGGTATGAGATAAGATGTCGCCCAATATGTGATAAGATGCCTTACATGCTAAAAAAATAAGGATAAAGGATCAGAAATCGTTAGGATTTCTACAAACCCAGATCTTCCTGAGTGGAAATGAGATACCATTTCTATGGGTTCTATTGTAGGATTACCTAGCATATCATCAGGTTACGACACGACATGGGTCATAATCGATCAATTGACAAGTTGGCCCATTTCCTGATGATTAGGGTTAAAATATTTGCTAGAGAAATTGGCAAGGTTATATGTTAAGGAGATCATTAGACTTTATGGAGTACCAAAGGACATCGTGCCAGATAGAGACCCAAGGTTTACATCCAGATTGTGGAAAAAGATGTAAGAAGCTATGAGAACCAAGTTGAGTCTCAGTATGGCTTATTACCATAACCAGACAGGTAAATAAAACAAACGATCTAGAGTTGGCTCACAGTAGTAGCTATCATTCTAGCCTTTAAATGGTTCTACTCAAAGTTCTATACGGGAGAAAATATGAACCCCTATTTTGCTAGATGAAACTTATAGAAAAGAAAGTTTAAGGTTCATATGTAATTGACCAAACCTCTAAGAAATACAGTTAGTTAAGCAGAAGTTGCTTACGGCTCAAAGCAAATAGAAAGATTTCACCGATAATAGGTGGAAACCATTAAAATGAAAAATTTGACACTAAAGTACGAAGAACCATTTGAGATTTGTAGCTATAAGTCCTTATTAGGATATATTTAGGCATGCTAGATAGGGAGAAAGAAAGGGACATTCTCCTCAAGTAACCTCTCAGTGATAGTCAAACTAGAGGTTTAGCCCTAAAATTTCGAGGACAAAATTTCTTAAAGACTGGGAGAATCATCACATCTCAATTTCTTGACCTAAGAGCCCTAGAAGTAGCCTAAAGAAGGTAGGTTATTAAGCCTTTTGTGAGCAGAAGTCCAAAAGATGAGAAAGGAAGTCAAAGCAATTTTAGAGACTAAACTACAAAGTAAAATCTCATCATGTCACACCTTACTTCTAGAATGACTTAGAGTTCAATGAGAAACATTTTAGACCACATTAGATGGCCTTGAGTTCAAAAATCCCATTTAGTTGTTACTTTTCAGAAATTACTGTTCACTGTACGTTTTCCAGATTTCAGGTCCAACTTTGAAAAATCATAACTAATTTTATAAAAATCATATAGAAGTGTTCCAAAATTCTACAGAAAGTTCTTTTAATTCTCTTTAAGGAAAAAACATCAAATTGGACTTATCTTTAGCCAATCTGTACAGTTTAATCAATGAAAAGTACTATTTATTTGGTAAAATCTGGAACTTTCAGATTCTGTGCCTCAAATTTAGAAATTCATATCTCCTTGTGTACACATCCAATTAAGGTGGTCTACCTCTCATTTTAAAGCTTGAGATGTGTACTATAAGCCTCTCAAATTTCATGGCTTAATTTGTCCATTTGATAGGTCAAACTGATGCTCAAGTCTAATTGCTCTAGAACTTACGTTTTTTCCCTTAACTAACTTTTGCTTTAATTCTTTTTATTTCTTTGGCATGTAAAACTTGGGCTTACTCTTTCCCATTCATTCTCATACATTTGCATTCATGCCATAGTCATTTTAAACATATACATTACATCATGGGCATTCATAAACATAATTTATAACACAAAATAATTATTCATTAAACATTAACCTCATTCATTAACATCAATAATTCTCTACTTTCTTCTCCTTACTTCTCATGCCATTATTGACCATCATTGATTGACCTAAATGGTTGGTTAGTGAGGGTGAGATTTAGGAGAATTTTAGTAGCAAACAATACCATATTAATCATGCTAGATAGATGCTAATGCACTACACGCAACTTGTTTATTCTCTTGTTAATTAGTGACATATTAGCATGCTCAAAGCTAACTTCTTGATGCATGGCCATGGAGACATAATCTACTCATCATGAATAGCAACTACAATAGCTAAAACATGTCACAATAACATTCGAATAACATGTACATAGTAACACATAAGGATACAACATCAAGCAATGACAATAGGTAAGTTCACTACCTTGTACTTCAAGCTTTCCTCTTGCTTTTTCTTTGATTCCCTATGACTTCCAGAATCAGCTGCGAATAGGATGAGAGGCTCCCTTTTTAGGGATAAGATGTCTAGATGGCATACTATAGACATGGAAACTAGTGAGAGCTTGTACTCCTTACATTGAAATGCCAAGTATTATGCATGTTAGAGTATGCTCCTGCTGAAAAGTGAAGTAGAGAAATGAGAAGTTGCATAAGTCCTCTCCTTATACCGTTCTAAAGTAGCTAAGAACGGTAAGAGCAGCTAGAGGAGTAAGAGAACTCCTAAGACAGATTATCTTAGGTACCTAAAGAAGCAGATAGGTGGCCTGGAGGATTGAATGAGGCTTAAGAGAATGATTTGGCTATTGGAACAGTCTTGAGGAATGATCAGCCAAGTTACCAACTAAGTGGAGGTGACTTATTTTATTACTCAACCCTGTGGTTAGAGTCTCCCAGAGATCTTAAAATGGCTAAAAGTGATAATGCTATTCCAGGGTCACTATGGATCCTGAAGAGGCTTATGGTAGAGTGTAGTAGCTCTCGAGGTCGCAGTAGACCGAGCCTAAGGCAAAGTGGCTAAGCTATAAGAGTAAGAATATAGTACCTCTTTGGAAAGATGAAAACCAATACATAGAGAGTACCCATGACTTCCTTCCAGATAACTTTTTTATTGATTAGGCTGAGCTCAATTTTCTTTCAATTAACAGAGGAAAGTCAGAGTTAGAAAATTTAGAGCTATGAGACCTAAACAAGAGGTATTCAAGCTAGCTCCAGATACAGAAAGAACCCCTTGTGATACAGTCACAGACTGATTATTGACAGGCAGATCCCTAAAAAGTTGCTAGAGTCAGGAATACTAGATGGAAAGACTAGACTAAAGGTTAAGATAGAAACCACAAAGAAATAGTTGTATGAAGTTAAGTCCAAGCAGGGACTAAACTGTAAATTCAGAAAGTTACGGCCAACAGGGGTAAAAGTAGAAAAGTATACAAAAAATTCCCAAAAAATGGGAAATAATATTCTTAGGCTCGTTTGTGAAGAAAAATGATGAAAATGCCCCTGAGGCAGCTTAAATGGAATTTATAAGGTGATGGCCAGTAAAAAGTGTACTGTTTGAGGTAATTATTTAAAATAGCAACAGACCTAAAAAATGTACATAAAAATGAGGTTAAATGGTTGCAAGGTCTTACTAATTTATAAAATTAGTCCCATAACCAAAAGGCCAGTAGAATGGCTTTAATAAATTAAAAAGCTGATTATACCGATAAAAGAGCATTTTAGTAAATGATTTTTATGCAAGGCTTGAAGGAAGTGTTACAGCCTAAGAAAATTTATAGATATTCTCTAAAATAAAAGAGAATTTATGGAGTAGGTAGGAAAATTTTTTGAGCTCTAGAAAGCCATTAAGAAAGCTAGAGAAACATGGGCCAAATAAATTAGGAAGAAACTTAAGGTTTAAGTTTGATCTAATGGCTAGGATTTAATCTCCCTTCTCCTCCACTAAAATTGTGGCACTTGGCACCTTTTAGAAGAATGATGTAAGGATGATGCAAGAAGGTGATGCAATGATGATGCAAAAGTGCACTTGAAGTTCCAAGATTGCCCTTACTCTTTCTATTCGCTGTCAAGTTAGTCCATTCAAGCCAAAATTTTGGCTATAAATAGAGCCTCTCCTCCCCCTCCATTTCAGCCAACATGAGAATACTAGGAGAAACTCCTGTAATTTTATTTCTTGAAGCATAATCAAGAGGAGGACACCTATCTTTGATCAACCAAGCTTGGATTTAAGATTAGTAGGTTGTTCTATGTTGTTTCTTGCTTTGTATTCTTGAGTTTAATAGTTGAAAAATATAGAATCCCCTAAGGGGAGGTGTTGGCCGAAATTAATAAGAGTTAGGAGAGGATGATTTTGATGTTAAACTTGGTTAGAACACATTGATTAGAAGTTGTTTCAAGTGGATCTATGTTGAAATTGGAAGAATTGTATGATATGGTTATTAGGTATAGTGTTCGGCCAATATAAGATCTGTACCATAGGATGAGATTTTAATGATTTTGATGCTTTTATTGTGTTTAAAATGAAAAATGGTGTAGAGTAAACTTAAAGAATAAGCATTGGAAGCATTAGAATTAAAGTTGGAATTTTTGAAGTTATGAACCCCCTATTCAACCAAACTAATTTTTAGGGAAGGAGTTGTATTTTCATTAATCTAAGCTCATATTTGGTTTTCTTGGGCAAAATTATGAAGGATTGGCCTAAAGGAACAATTTTTACAAAGCTAGAAGAATAATCCAAAATTTAGAGAAAAAGTTGAGTTCAAGAGAGCTAGTCTTGAACTTCATGTAATCTAGTGATTCTAACTGAATGTACGCAGTGGAAGCGTGGTGGGCCCATAACCCATAGGTCCCAGGATCGAAACCTGGCTATGATACCAAAAATATTACACCTTGTTATCAGATCGACTTAGGGACTTAGAATTAGAAATATTTTAGACCACATTGGATGGTCTTGGGCTGAATTTTTTTCACAAAACATTGATTTTCGGATTTTTACTGTTGATTTAGTAAAAATCCAGTTTTCTGGTCCAACTTCAAAAAATTATAACTTAATCTAGAAAATCAAAATGGAGTGGTTCAAAATTTTGCAAAAAGCTCTTTGAAATCTCTCACAGGGAAAAATAGTCTTATGAACCAATTCTATTTGAGAAAGTGTCAGGTTTTTGTGGAAGTCACTACTGTTATTTTGGTAAAAATCCTTTTTCCAGATTTTGGACTTAACTTTAAAAAATCATTAAAAATCACACATTTGTCCCATTTTAATGTGTTACCTATCAAATTCAAACTTGAGACGTGACCTCTAAGCATGCCAAATTTCACAATTAAATTTGTTTCAGGAGCTCAATTAAAATATTGCTCAAAGTTGACAGCTTACTTAGGGTTACAGCACCAACCATGCATACTTATATATAACCAAAATAGAATTATTTTCTCATGATTCACCACCACAATTACTCTTGAATTTACAGCTTTCCTTTGGATGATTCAGGCCCTAAAATGTTGGATTATTTTGGGAGGGGTGAGATTTTAATGAAATCCCAATAGCAAAATTAACCAACTATATCATCAACAAGCATCATCATTATGCATCACCATATTAACTACTATTGGTGAACTAGCATGCTTATCATTTGGCAACCCAATCATGCAAAGGCCAAGGCAAGAAAGTGTAAAGAGTAGCCACATCACAATCAAGAAAGTTTATTGACATAATAGCAATTAATCATGCAATAATCAACGATGCAAGGTTAATGTTAGTAGTTAGGTTAAACTTTGCTACCTTACTCCAAAGACTTGAGCTTTCTTTGTTTTTCTTCTTCCCTTCACAAATTTCAAACCCTAACCTGATAAACCATAAAAGGGGTAGTAAGATCATTAACCATTCCATAGAAAAATTAACAACATAACTCAAGAAATTCTTAAACCCTTTTAAAGCTTCTATCTTTGTCTTTTAATTTTTAGAGTTTGTGTTCTTTAACCCTAAAATTCTCTCTTAACCTATTCCTACATAGTTTTTCATGTAGATTTCAAATATATATTTGGATTTAAGAAAATAAAACCCCTTCTTTCAGTTTTGAATTGACCAAACAATAGGGTCTATTATCTAAAATTACAAATTTGATTCTAATGCTTCCAATACTTGTTCTTTAGGTTTATCCTACACTATTTTCTATTTTGCACACAATGGAAGCATCAAAACAATGAAAAACACATCCTAGGGTCTAGTTCTTGTCTTGGCCGAATTGGTCCTCACGAAAAACAACAAAAAAATCACTTCAAAAACAACCTACAATCACTTGAAACCACTTGGAACTATCATGCTTTGAAGTGTTCTAAGGAGATTGAACAACAAAACTTCCTCCCCTACAATATATATGTTTCAGCCAGGATCTAAAGAGAAGAGAAACTAGGATTTTTAACCATACAACTCAAGCAAACAAGGTAAGGAACAACTTAGACAAAAAAACTAACATTAAATCTCACTTATATGATCAAAGTTGCTTCCTTTTTCTTGATTTCCACTTGAAGCTCTCTCCTTTCCCTCTTGCTCTCTCCTTGGCCAAAATATTAGTCTGAAAAATGGGAGAGAAGCTCCCTTAATGAGCAAAATATCCCAACTACCATCATTAATGAAAATCTAAGTGTCATTACCCCTTTTACTCTTGCATTCTCTTTCTTAATTAACTAAATCCTATTGAAATTAATTACCAAAAGTCAAAATCCTCTCCATTTGAGGTGTGACACTTGAAAAATTCAAATCCTCTCCATTAAGGGCTTGACACATGGCAAAATGTGAGCCATTTGAATTGCAAGACTCTGGTCTTCACTTATCGGTGCACTTTTACTTCAGTTTTAATTTCTTTTCTATAACAGTACTCTGGCCTTTATAATTATTTTTCTTAGATCCATAATTTATTCTCCTCATTTTTCTCTTCCAAAAATGCCCTCTTTATCCATATCTCAAATTCTATTAATTAAATAAAAAGAAAACTATTTTCCTTTTCATTAGTGATTTTTCCACTTGTCAAAGAATTAGGAAAAATCTTGGATAGTTGAGGGTCTCCTGTTAATTTCATAATCTCATATAATTTCTTGGGATATCATAGGAGTTTTTTTTGGAATTTTATTCTCTTTCCAAGTATTTATTTGGAATTTTCCAAATAAAAGGCCTTAAATTAGCCTAAATCACCCTTAATTTC